>NW_022280419.1:0-38314 GCF_004355925.1 Anarrhichthys ocellatus
TCACACAGACCATAAAGCAGGGGATGCTTTAGGGCGGGGCTACACGTTGATTGACAGGTCTCTACCACAAGGTTGTCCGGTCTGGGAGTTGTCTGTGTTTTCATCTTACAACTTTAACCCTTTCACTGTGGGTTTTTCAATTCATGGATGTGTTCCGCTGCTCCACCCACTCTGTGGCGACGACCAAATGGCCAAACTCAAGGCTTCAAAATGTTAGCAAACCAACAGGTGACGTCATGGTCACCACGTCCACTTCTCATATTCAGTCTATGGTACAGCACGAGCATATAGACGTGTAACGCTGTATATTCATGGGATCTGGATGGGTTCCAGCTCAGTGTTGATGTGACAACCTCTTGTAGCTTCTAACGTTCTCTCTAATGACCTCTCTAGTGTAGCTCCTCTCACAGCTGCTGTCAATATCTGGACTTTAGTGTATTCTGTCTGACGATGTGGTGATCATGAAATGATGATTTTATCTGTTGCTCAGTAGATTGGTAATGACTGCTGTTGGTCAACAGAGTATGTATGACGACGTGTATGAGGACGTGTATGAGGACGTGTATGAGGACGTGAATGAGGACGTGAATGAGGACGTGAATGAGGACGTGAATGAGGACGTGAATGAGGACGTGAATGAGGACGTGTATGAGGACGTGTATGAGAACACCTATTTGGTGAATTCAGTGAGGTGATCCTCCCTCCTGCACTGTTCTTCTTCTAATTAAATTGAGGTTATTTTGCCATATACAGCCAGTTAAATACATTTACAATTGAATTGAATGCTTCAGAGGTACAAAAACAGACCTGGCATGTAAAGATAGAAGTGCAGGGAAAAGAGCAAGATGCTCCGGTCATGGGGACACACACACACACACCCACACACACGCAGGATAAATGGCAGTGGGTTGTGTCCAGCAGCCTCGATAGCTCCAGGCTGTAGTATAGTAATGGGACTGTGAGATTTCACTGCATTCCATGACGTGAAGGAATCTTTGGCTATGGTCAGGGTTTGTATCCACGTTGAATCAGTGATGGTCGACATCAAACACTGTCACAAGTTCCCTCACTTACTGAATGATTCCCATAATTTAGCTGTGTTCTATGTTGGTGCTCTTCTGGCCTCTCCTGGTATGTGTAGAAGAAGAAGAAATGGTGTTCACAAGGGGGTAATTAAGTAATGACAGGTTGCTTGTGAAGTATGTGACCTAGTATTTAACATTAAAGTCAAGTGCTGCCTGTGGTGTCACTGGATGACGGATGAGCCTGAACATCTCTGATGTATGTTGAGTTCTAGCAGTCATGTCGCTACATTGCGTTTGTAGAAACATCCTCACTGGTTTGTTGTCCACAGCTGAGCAGGACTTTTTCCTTTGACTTCATTGAGTAACTGTAGTCGTCACACAGCAGCAGGAACAATATGTGCCATGCACATTTACACACTGATGGAGCAGCATCCTTAACTTCATTCATTAAAACAGGATCAGTCGCAATGTAATGCTAATGAAAGTTTCAGGTAAGATGTTCATACAGGAGCATTACTGTATGCATGGAAGCATGTCCATATAATCCTTTAAGTTAATTGTTAAAAGAACGCATGTTATCATACCATGAAGTACTTGTTGCCTCATTGAACAGGATTTCCAGTGTTGGATCATTGTTTCGTGTCGGTGCTTCACTAAGCTGCTTTCTTCTTTGAGGGTCAGTTCACCCAAATGACTAAAAGAAAGAATTCTTTCCTCCCTCTATTAAGTTTTCAGATGCTGTTGGTTTTGTTCGTCTCCACCCCAATACTATGGTTCGTTAACAGAGTCTGTTGAAAGTGAAAATACATGTAATGCAATGTAATTCCATCATTATTCATCCAATTGATCAGTTGAAAGAGGTGCAGAACATTGGTGTAAAAAGCAGCCCAACAGGACCTTGGCGTAGCCACAGATCGTTTCTAATCCAGAATAGAACAGAAAAGACTTTATTGTCTATGTTTTGCATGCAAAGACAGAAATGTGTCTTTGGTTTGCATGTACAAAGTCTGCTATTATAAAGACATTAAAACACATCCCATTCAGACGGGACACATTAAAACACAATACACAATCGAAGCTATATGATGAGGACTGAATCGGGTTTAAATGAATCAATATGAAATGTTGTGTGCTGAGGAAGCCGGCTGGCTTCAGAAGGAGCTGTCCTTACTAATTAATTAAGATATTTGATGGCAACAGGGACAAATCATTTAAAGATGTATATCTCTGTACCTTTTGCGCTGAGGGCAGCAGCTCAAAGTGGTGATTGATGGGATGGCCGTGGCCATGGTGATAGAACAGTGGGGCTTGTTAGCAGCCTGTGATCACACTGCCCAGTCCAACTACTTTGAGAGGCTTCGTCTTGCTTAGACACGACTATGCCAAGGTGGGAAGGTCACATTAGAAGAAATGTCGTCCTTGATGAATATTTCCAGTGCTGTGCTGCAGACTGAGGAGATAAGACCGTCTCAGGCGTCAGGGCCATATGACCCAGACGCTGTTCTCTGTAAAGTCAAAATGTTCACGGTGAAAATAATGAACTCGTGCAGATCATACCAAAGTCACCAGCTTTGTACCCTGGATTGAGCAGATCTGTCCTGTATTGTTTTCAAAACTGGACTTCATGTAAGAACATTTTTCTGACCCCTGACCTCCCTGAGAAGAGTGAAAACACATATTTCATGTAGAAAAGTCTTCTTCTTACAATGAAGAAATCCTCTCCAGTTCTGATAGAACTGATGACATTGTAGCAGCTAAGCTAACCTCTTCAGGAGCCGCCATTGTTGTTTAGAACCAACAGTCTCCTCTCTGTGCACACACACACCTAAGCCCCGCCCCTAACAGAAGCTCCTCATAGGACGCTTACGATATTTCCTTTTCTGACTTTATTTTTTACTCCCTAACATCTGAATCGGCCCCAAAGATCCTGTATCGGTCGGGCTCTAGTTAGTGCGAGTGGTTCATGAGGCCCGCTGGGTTTACAGTGAACATGCGGCTGTCAGACAAACAGCCTCCTTTTAAACTAGATATGCGGTGCAGCTTCCTTGTGACGTGTCTTGGTTTCCTCTCTGGGGATCAGCAGAAAACGTGTGTGGGTTGTAGCTCTCGTCCAATGTTCTTCAAGATGGGCTGGTGTCTTAGCCAAGCTGGTGGGTGATAACCTAGTCTGGTGCTGGTTTGCGTGTGTGGGCTGTAAGCTTACCCCCCCCCCCCCCTCTCCCCATGTTGAGAGACTAGTGAATCACTAGGGGGGCATGAAGAAAATCCAAGAATTGAGGAGGAGGCCTCATAATATACAGAACACAGTTATCCCTCAGTGTGTCAGGAAGAACAGTAAGATCTAGGGGTTGAGACTGTAAGGTGTGCGTTCATGCATATGCACTAAGGAGAAGGAATTCCTGGCTCCTGGAGCTGTGTGTGGCTGTGGGATTAGAAGGCTGTCTTTGTCTGTGAGCTGCAGCAGCTTGGAGTTGGGTGGAGGGCTCAGGTTGCTGCTAGAGGAATGGTTGGAGGGGAGAGGTGAGGATGCCTCAGAGAGAGGAAGGGATCAGGCTGGGCCGGGGGACGATTGTCCTCAGGCTACCATGTGCAGTATTTCCACATTGATCAATCAGTAACTCATTCATGTTAAGATGTCAGTGGGGGACATCGTCAAATGTCCAAAACCTACTTCATTCACTTCATAGTGATGTAAAACAGAGAAAAGCAGCAAATCCTCTCATTGAAGACGATGCTACCAGAGAGAGCAGAAAGCTGCAGTGGAAAATAAATCAATAACACAACAACAGTAATTAGTAACAAGGCGTTTTTGGGCAATCAACGAGTTTCAATTGGCCATCTTTCTTTGGCTCAGTGGCTGTGTGCTCATAAACAAGTTAACTTCTGGACTTTACTGTGGGTGCGTTGGTCTGTGTTTACGAACTATTGTCTTTGTTTTGTGTGGCTTTTAAAAATGGTTGTATGGCTGAACGATTTTGAAATAATATCTTATTGTGGTTATTTTACCTTATTCTGCCTTGATATTTGACACTCAGCTGGTGTGATGACATTTATCAGTGCTTATTTATCAGTAAACAATCGGTTAACACCGGCATTCTCAGGGAATGACCTTCCATATCTCCTCCTGCTTTTTGGACCTCTGCCAATCACATGCCTGAGTATGTAGCATGACTGAACATGTGATGTACTGTATGTATCACAGAGTAAACCCTCATGTTTTAGGTCATTTTCAAAGAGAACACCGTTGTGTGCCATACACGGCCAGAGGATTACATCAGCAGGATGCCAAGGGGATTTCAGGTGTAGTGTAGCTCGGATTGATTGCATTCTTAGACGATGAATCTTTTAGCTGCAAGGTCGGCAGTCCCAAGGCTGCAGAGGGAGGCTGTCGGACAGAAGAGGAAGGCCATTGGAAACTCGTTAGGCCTTGTGGAGCCCGGCGCTGACTGTGCTGACGGGATTCAGTGCCTGAGGTTGTCTTGTCAGTCTGGTCGGACCTGAATATGTGATTCATCAACCTCCCTGTCTGTGGACTGAGATGCAGGCTGTGACCAGAGTTGTGTCATTTCTATGATGGCATGGATCTCTAACTGGCACCAGCTCTATTGGCTTATACTCTTTTGAGGCAGTGAGACATTTAGTTGAGGCATGAGTCATTTCATAGCTCCTTTAACAGCTCTAGATTGTATCCACACCAAACATCTTTGTTACTGACATATCAGGTTTAATAATGTACTTGTTTTATCACAGCCTGCAGACTGGGCAGCTCATAGCTGCTCTCAGCTCGCTCAGGCTGTCTGCCTCATATCCACTGGAGAAAGAGGGAGCAGCCTATAACACTTGATAATGACATCTATCATGACGTTTCTCCTCACTCCCCAAATGAATCCATCTACAGCTTCCTCACTTTCCCTCTCTCCTTTCTCTCAAACCTGTGCAGACTGTCTAGAAGTGCTCTCATGTTTTCCATCGTCTCACTCCTTATTCTCTCTGCTCTGCTTTCCTCAGTGGAAATAGTCGTCTCACCAAGTCCACAGGTTTTCTTTTTTTTTTTTTTTTTTTAAAGAAAAGGGTATGACGAGGTAAATCCTCGTCATACCCGACACTGGAGATTTTCTATTTTCTATCCAAGTGGCTTTAACTTATTGCCTTTTCTTTTTCTGTTGCTATGGGGAGGGTGGTGATAGCATAGACCTGTAACAGTCTAAGTCTTGATGGTGATGATAGTAGCTGTAAAAGCAGCAGTAGTAGTATTAGTAGAAGTACAACTTCATTGTCTTTATTTGACTACCAAGCATTTACTTTTTTTGGTTTTATTAATTAGAATAAGGACAAAACTTCACCACAGCCAGAGAGAACGTTCATTGACTTCCGGTGGCTGTTCTTCTTCAGAGTTAAAGGGCACCTACGCCCATTTTCAAGATTCATACATGTTATTCCTATGGTCTAAGAAAGTCCAAATATATATTAGTAAACATGAACAATTATCTCCCAAATCTAAAAACTCGAGTGCTAAAACTTAAATGTGTGATGTCATTGAGTATAAAGTGTGCTTCATAGACAGTGATGTGACATTGAGAGCACTAAGGGGAATGTTCTGACTGTATGTTCAAGTTCAGTGAGAAAGCTCAGACCTTGAACAATTGACCTTGTTCTGAAGAAAATTACATCACAGTTTTGCCGCATGTTATATGCGTTCTGTGTGAAGTATTCATTACAAAAACAACTGTTTGTAAAACATGTAGACGTGCAAATGAATGGCAGTGAATAAAGCCCTTTACTTCTCTGGTTACTGGCTTTGAGTCGCTCATGTACACAAATCTTGATTGAACTTTCCAAGCCATGGAAATGACGTATTGAATTCTTACTTGAGGTGGTGCTCCCCGTTACTTGTGTCCTATACATATTGTCCAGATCATCTCTGAAGTCAGTTGAATAGAACTAGTTATCATATACTTTAATTTATCCATCTACTCTATTCAGAATTGAGATATTTTGGGACTAATTCAAATCAATTCTCAAGTTAGTCAAAACAAGTCCAAGTCTCACATTTTCGCACACCAAGTCTCAAGCCCATTTGGGCCGAGTCAAGTCTTCATATTTAAATGCTTGGAGGCTGAGGGATCAACTCTCTTTGCCAAGTCACGCGCTTTGGATCTCCAACATCACATGATCTTCCTCCAGCAATGATTGATTGGATGATGTGTGGTTCTTATATCTCCTTCCTCCTCTCTGGTGAATAAAGTAGTGCCGGTCAGTGTGGTCGGTGGATGAGAATGTTCTAATTACAGCAGGGATTCACTGTGAATTCAGTGTTCACTTTCTGTGTGCATGGTTACAGAAGCAACATGAGATCAGTCTGTCCTCAGGCAAGGCGTGATATTCTGCCACTAATCTGCTGCATACTAGACACGTTTAGTTAGACTAGGAGACGAATATGATTGTCATGGGAAAAGTGGCCTCTTCTCAGAGGATCGGAGCAACCAATCGACTGACTGAAAGGAAATCTTATGTCACCACCACCATTTTTAAGGTCAGCACTTCTCCCTGCCTCAGAATATAGAAAACCCAACACTATTATTAATCCATGTGGAAGGATGTGTTAAAATGAGCTACTGTGACTCCAACTAAAACCTCAGGCTGCTGGTCCTTTAAAGTACAGACTAAACCTTTCCTTTCATTACCTGCCAGTGCCCTCATGTCTCTTTATTGCATTATTATCTCCATCTATCTCTCTACCTCTATCATCGACTAACGTAGTGGGACAGAATGCTGCTGGAGCCCTGCTGTTTGAATTAGATTTCCAGTCCAGAAAAGTGACTTTATCATTATTAAGCGCTCTTTTTTTCAGCAGGAGTCCAGCTTTCATACATGCCACACCTCAACTCATCACATACTGACACTCATTGCGTGTCTCTCCTCCTGAGAGCCATGTCACACTGATGCATTTCCACCATTCCTCATGCTAACTGCTAAAACCAAATAGACAGTAATATGATACAGGCTTAGAGCACTGTTGTGTAAACCCTAACAAACTGTTTGTGTGACATACTTTAGTATGACCACGCCTGCATGGCCACGGTAGCAGACTGGTTGGAGCAGAATGCAGTAGTTATTTGCTGGGAGGCTATTCATCAAAGCATTTGAAAGGAATTGTTTGCAGTGTGGTTGTATGAGGTACTTAACCATAGTCCGTGTATTACTACAGTAGATGGCAGTCGGCACAGCCCGGTAACAGACAGGAGAACCAGCACAGGAGCAAAGCGATGTGCTGCTGTGGACCGATGCCCTTCAAAGCAGCTAAACTGTCCTAAAAGACATCTTAGACCGTAACTTCGGTGTTGTTCCGCCTGCACCCTGTTTTCTCAGTGTCAAATGGGGACAACAATCTTTGAGGGAGAACACTGCAGTCGGTAAAACGGCCTGCAATGTAATGCATCCAGGCACTTCCACGTCCACTAAAACGCTTCTTTTGTTGAATAAGGTGACAGCTGGCTGAAGGGAGATCGACTGAAGTTTCCACTAAATATGACAATGTAAAACTTGTGTTTTCTGTTTACAAAGTTCAGATGTAGCACGATAGCAATCACAACTTCTCCATGTTATATGTGATTACATCTCCAGCCTGGTCTCACTCCCAGTGCCCAGATGAGAGGTACGTGGTTTGGTTACGTGACATAACGTAGCACATTTTGTTACAGTGTCCTTCTCCCTCAGTGGCCGAGTTCTCTCACATCAGTAGGGTTGTTGTTGAAGTATCCCTCATTCAGTTTGACCTAATGTCGCATTTCATTTTGAATCATCTACAGCACAGGTGTCAAACTCATGGCCCGCGGGCCGAATCCGGCCCGCCTCGTCATTTTATGTGGCCCGTGAATCCGCCAGCAAAAAAAGCTACAAAAAAATAATTTTATTTTTTTTTTTAATTTTGGAAAAGAAATAAAAGTATCCCCATGGTCGAAATTCTGAGATAGCATGTTGTCTGTGTACCGACATTAAAACTATCACAACAGGTGGACAGGAGAGGGAACAGCCCGTAAAGAGGTTTTCCAACAAGTGATTGAGTTGAAAAAGATCAACAAATAATCCCAAAATGTCCACGAAGAGAACAATTGATGCAGAGGGAAGAAAATGTAATTTAAGATGGGAAAGTGAATACATGTCTGTGCTTCAAGGAGAAAAACGGGTACAGAAGCTACAGCCCAGTGCATGCTAAAGGTATGTGAGCAGGTGAGCTCCGACCAGATACAGACTTTTACAAATGTCAGTTTGTGAAGAAACACCATCGCAGACCGAGTTCAGGAACTAGCAGCAATCTAACAACACAGCTAGCTAAGAGACGAGCAGGTACTCGTCTTCTTCATTAGCTGTTGATGAAAGCACAGACAACACGGACACAGAGCATCTATCCATGTTTATAAGACCTGATCTCAGTGAGGAGCTCTTGGATGTAGCTGCCATGCACGGGACGACGACGGGGACATTAGTGATGCAGAGGTGACAAAAATAGCTTTGAACAAAGTTAATGTAATAACTTGTGTTTGATGATATTTGTCTTTGTTATTTTCTTTAAAAGTTTGATCTTTGATAGAGTAATGTGGGTTTCTTAACCCTAAATTAAAATGATTTGTTATAACAGAAATGTGCTTAAATATCATTTTACATTTATATAACTGCATGTACAATATTTTTACACTTGAATAAACAATAATCAAATGCAGAGAGTTATTTAACAATATGTTAGGAGTAGTTACAGTTATACAGTCTTACAGTTACAACCGGCCCTTTGAGGGAAACCATGATGCTGATGTGGCCCAGAGTGAAAATGAGTTTGACACCCCTGCTCTACAGTGATGTTGTGATTCCCGTCGTGCGGTGCATTCAGTGTGAACGAGGCATTGAGCCATGGAAGTGCCGCTTCTTTTTCACAATCGCATATTAGTTTTCTTATTCAAATGCAATATCTGTTCTTTCGTAGTAAAAAAACGGGTTTAATTGGGCGGTGATCGTCTCAAGGTCCGCTCGAATGAATCCAATCCCCACACTTCCTTCTCCGATGTTGATGAGTGTCATAATGAAGACAACTAATTCAAACAAATGTAGCAAAATACATTGGAGCTATCGGCCGCAGCATGTGATAAAGCGTCTGGTATGACTTTAAGGATTCTAGTGGTACGGCCATTGGCATTAAACAATACCATGACATTGAACATCTTTAAGATAGCACTAAGCTACGCTTTCTGTACTCCAACTCAAGAAACTCTGACAAGACCAGTTTTTGCTGACTACATATCATGTGAGTCAGCTTGATTTCAGTCATTTAGCTAAGCTCAGTATCAGAGTGATAATTGAGAGCAGGAAGTGTAAATGATGACGGAGACAGAGGACATTGTGTTTGCACATGTTGAGATCAACATCCAGACTGGTACAAACATGTACATGAGTTGCAGTTTATTTACTGTGGCTGTTGGATGTTTCCTCGGAGAACAATGAGAGGTTTCTTCCTCTTGAGCCTCAGCTAATGCACTCCCTGGCACAAACACAAGCTTTCTCCAACAACAATATTTCATTAGGAAGTGGGAGACCTCATTACACTCAGTCTTTGTTTATTGTGCTCTGCAGTAGCTGCGACTCTGAGCATACCGTGGCTTGTTTAAATGAAAGTGTGGATGAAGCGTATTAGGCAGAGGGGCCAGTGATCCACTAACATGGTCTCAAAGGATCCGTTTAGTTTCCACATACATTCCAGTTATTTTGGGGATCCAGGTGAGAGAGATTGCATCTCACCCCTGGCATCACAATTTCATTTAAATTCAATTTATTTTGGATAGCCCAAAATCACAAATCACAAATTTGCCTCAGAGGGCTTTAGAATGTGTACACATGTGACATCCTCTGTCCAGGACCCTCACATCGGTACAGGACAACTCCCCCACAAAACTCTTTAACAGGGAGAAAAGAGGAAGAGACCTTAGAGAGAGGAACAGAAGTGTGATAGATGTCATGTGTACAGAATGAACAACTTAACAGAGTTACAGCACATTCAATGCGTATGACAGAAATGATTCATATAATGAGAGTAGTAAGTATAATAATGATGGAAACATTACAACTACTAATAATAACAGCAGCAGTGGATAAAGTAGAATAACAGTGATAACAAAAGCAGCAATGGTATCGGCAAAGCAAGCAATACGACTACTAATAAAAATGATATTAGCAGTGGGTGTCAGCAGGAGGAAGGACCAGGGTCCAGATGTAACCACGATCCATGGAAACCTTTGAGGAGAGAAAGCACAAAGACTCCGGGGAAGAAGCAAAGTTGGTAATGTGCGTTAATGAGATAGGAATTCATACAGAAGGAGAGAGAGAAGAGGAGAGAGGAGCTCAGTGTATCATAGGAAGTCCCCCGACAGTCTAGGCCAGGGGTGTCCAAACTTTTTTCGAAGAGGGCCACATTTGATAATTTGAAAATGCCCAAGGGCCAACAGTCCTTGCTGACATTATTTTAAACAATACAAGTTGCCTATACATACACTATTATTTACTAATTATATTTTCAATGACACAGCAAATAGCAATGTAACCAAATGTAAGCATTCAGGTGTGAACAAATCTCAACAACTATTCTGCCTTTCTTTCACATCTTGAAAGTCAGATAACACAAAGAACAAGCCATCTAAAAGCTAATTACATAGAAACCGGTCAATATTTTCACCTCAAGACAATCTTAAATATGACTTAGTGAGGGTAATGAAAAGTTGTCTAACATTTAAGTTCAACACACATGAAACAGGCTAACGAAAAAAAATCAAGTTGTCTCTTAATATCTGATGATAGCTCTTCAGTGTTACGAGCCCGGCAAACATTAGCAAACTCTGTCTTCTTCTCGGGGCAAATGTTTCCTGCTATTTTCATAACACAGTCTTTGATAAACTCACATTCCGTAAAAGGTTTGTCATGTTTAGTAATTAACATGGCCACTCCCAGCTGGCTCTGGTGATGTGTTCATGTGACTCATGGGCCGCTGCTGTGAGGCCAAGCTATCTTGGAGTTGCTTCACTTTTCTAGCTCGGTCGCTCTCTGATAGCTTGTTGTAGCATTAGCATGTTTGGTCTCGTAGTGTCTCTTTACATTATATTCCTTAAACAAGGCAACAGTCTCATGACTAATTAGGCAGACACAGTTGTTTCGGTTTTCGGTGAAAAAATATTGCGATCTCCACCTCTCCTGGAAGCGGCGGCCCTCGTTATCGACTTTGCTTTTTTTACTTGCCGTAGCCATGACAGTTCAAGGGTCAGAGCCAATTTCAAACAACCAGACAGTTAGAGTGGTGCTGCCACCATGAGGTAAAAAGAGGAATTGCATGTTGCATTTGTATGATTTATTCATTCCGTTTTGACTGTGCTGGCAGGCCATAAATAATGCATTTTAAGACAGAAGGCGCGGGCCATATAAAATCTGACCTCGGGCCGTGATTGGCCCGCGGGCCGGACTTTGGACATGCCTGGTCTAGGGCTATAGCAGCGGTCTAGGGCTATAGCAGCGGTCTAGGGCTATAGCAGCGGTCTAGGGGCTGATCCAAGATGGACTTTGGTCGTCAAAGGTCATTGTGACCTCACAAAACAAGCTTTTGGTCATAGTTTAATATTTCTTATGCTAATCATGACAATTTCACACAGATTTCTGATAGAAATGATTAAGTGATGACATTTTGAACAGACGTGGATGTAAACTGCAACATGACTGTACTATTTTACTGTTTTTGAAATATGTGCTTCATGTTGACGAAATGTGAATGTTTCATATCACTTAATCCTGTATCCAGCCGGGTTAGGGCTGGGTACCGATCACATTAGAACAATACCGTGTATGAAATGAAACATTTTACTACTTTACTTTCTCTGTAATAACATAAATGTCATTTCAGTTGTAAAAAATAAGTCCAAACTTTTCCATTCCAACTTTATTATTCTGAACATTTTACAAACCAAAACACAAAAATAAACCCCTCCCTACCTCGTCTCCCCCCTCCCAGCCCTGCCAGTCAGTCACACAGCATAGCGTGAGAGCGCTGTGGTGAGTATCTGGAGGAAGCACATGTGAGACGCGTTGCCCCGGCCGGCTCTGCATTAAGCGTTACAAATATTGCAGCGAGCGTTGTCCGTGTGGAGTTTGAAAAGTGTAACCACACTTAGATCTGCTTCTGGCACCCCGTTGCCCTGCTCACTGTGACGTAAAACTTAAAGGAGCTGCTGGGGTGACTTTGTCTCCCTCTCAGCGCGGCTCACTTCAGCCAAGTCATTTTGTTTCTTTTTTGTTGTTTTAGTTCCAGTCAGGCTTTTTTGTGTTTGTTATTCACTGGCCAGCTCACTCACACACTTACACTCTCTCTCACTCACTCACTCACTCACTCACACACTCACACTCACACACTTTTAGATATGCTGCCAAGCTGTGATTACTTTGTGTTTTTCTTCTGTTTCCTTACTAACCTTCCCCTAGAAGCCAATAGGGATGGACATTTCAAGCCAAAATACTATTCGATAACTGTGGGGAGAGAGAGACAGTATAGATCCAACTGGATGACTTAAAGCTTAATTTCGACCACATTGTTGGAACAGTGTGTAGACTTACTGAGTCGGTCTTGGTGAGTCTAATTTTGCTTCTGTCGAGATTATGATCCGCAGCTCGAATACATCTCCCAGGTGAAACTACGTGGTGTGCGGCGCTGCACACACACATACACACCCACACACACACACACACACACACTTGTACTGACTGAAAAGAGACAAATTTAACATTCATTTTTTACAATTTAATATCTATTGGAAAATCATGACCCATCCCTCCTAGCCAACATATTCCTGGACCATTAGCGAGGACGGAAAACATCCCTGCATTAAAACTGTACAGGGGTCTGCATTGGTGGGGACATTTTCTTTAAGGTACCGGTGAGACCATGACATATGATCCAGGAAGTCAAGTTGATTAGATGAATGTTTATCAAGGTTCATTAGATCGCAAAACACAACAGTTTGTGATGCACACAGACAGGAAAGTTATGACAAAGTTAACTACTAATTAATTTTGTCACAACCATCAGTTACTAGTAGAAATACAGCGTTCACGTTACAAAGTCATCCACCAGAAATAATAGGTAGGAGAGTAACCATCCATCAATCTGGATCAATGTATCGATTCAATAATTGAATATTGTCGATGCGAAGTGAAAACATTGATACATATATCATCATCTTAAGACACGCCTTTATTTTGAAATTCCCATAGCATGTCTGTTTCATTATTTCGGTCCAAGTGCACCTCTTTCCTATGAATCCAAACCGTGCTAGTGGGGTTAGCGAGCGGTGTAACGTTAGCGAGTGTGTGGTCTGCAGAGAGAGAGGTGACCTGCTGCCCTTCACCTGGGCTCTAATGTATCGGTAGCAGTCCGGGCCTCCTCTGTGTCTCCCCTCACTGTCAGGACACCTCTGCCGGAGGATCATTCAGTGACGGCCACAACAGGCACGCTCAGTTGAACACACTCGGGTCCTGATTGCACGTGTTTGAGATTGGGTACCAGTTATTGCAGAGAGAGATCAACATTTCTCCATGAACCACAGTGTATCGGGCATGATCAGCTTTAGTTAGGTCAGGCTGAGTTTCTCACTTCAGTTTGTGGGGAAATTAAATTGTTGGTAAACTCTGGATTGAAGTCAGTTTTGGGGGGAAAAATCTCTTTCCCTTTAATGTCGGCAGCCAGTGGTCGTCACGTGGCTTGTTTCCAGGCCTGCTGCATGTGTCAGTGGTGACATCTGGACCATGAGCCATAACCATCAGCGTACAGCTGTTGCTCCGTGTACCTGGGGGTCGGACGGCCATGCTGTCGGTGGGATCAAACAGGTACAGGGTTGTAATTAGGGCTCCATTCCCGCCGTCCCCCCTGGGCAGGCCACAGGGTTGGGGGGAGGGACTCCAGCTGAATTCCCCAAACACTCCTGGAACTGGAGAGCCAGCTCCTCTTCATTACCCAGCAGTACCTCTGCTCCGCAGACATCCACAGGTCGGACTCAGGAGAGGCACGGCGTTGTGCTGGACCTCAGGGCATAAACACATGTCACTCACCGTCAGCCTAACCTCAGCTGTGAATGGATTAGCCCACACGTGTTAGTGCATCATCCACAGCGCTGATGGAACATCAGTAGGAGCAGTGAGATAGAAGTGTTCACAGAAGGAGGTCTTGGTTAAAAGATGGATTGATGCAGATTTTGCAACAGTCACTGTTATAATTCATCTGCCATTCATTTGTTGCCACTAGTGGTGCATAGTGGACAGTGGGTTTCACACTAAAAACATAAATAAAGATCCCCACACTGTAGCTCCCTTACAGTATGTGCCATCTATTAGTCACTGCTGTCTGTCTTCTATTGGTCCACCCTCAACAGGTTTTGGGTGTGCATTGTTTACAGTGGGTTTTGCTGCCAGTAGCTCAGAAACCAGTGAGACATTTTAGGAAAATATATTTCTAAGAGAGACAGTTTAGTCCCAGATGCCATTTGACACGCCCCTTTTATCAGTTCCTGGTAGTAGAACAATAGTGTTCTACTACCACTATTGCTAGTGGCGACTGTAGACAGAACAGGGATGACATCTATAGAGATGTCATCCCTGTTCTGTCTACAGTCGCCCTGCTTTAATAGAGCATATAGGCAACCCTCCATGTAGCATATACACCAAATAACCAGAACATGTTTATTGAAATGTCTTTAATTGTTTGTTACAGAGAGCAGATTGTACTTTATGATGTCGTATTAATCTGTTCTATTAAAAGGTGTAGGATTTATAAGGCCATGAAAAACCTAGAAAAGTGAGAGGATTCACTGTGGATTCATCATGTTGACCCCGCTGGCTTCGTTTATGTGTTCTGAATGTGTCCATCTCTTTCTATTGCCTCTGTCTGTACAGCACTTGTGACCTTCCTTTTAATAAGATCAGGATTTAAAAATGAGACCCAACCTAGACAGTATCAGAGGTCCAGAACTAACACCTACAGAGATATTAAGGAAGCTGCCTGCTGTTTCATGCACCTCCTCACCTCGTCGACTCGCACTGTGATAAGAGCTCTCATGGAGCAGAGGGAGAAATGGACTTGAAATGGAGATTTGCTGTTGGAATGGAGGGATTGTTTAGGGCAGGGACTGAGGAGCAGATTAGAGGTTTGCATGAACATATTCACTTTCAGTCGAGGAGTGTGTGTAGAAACACTTGCTGTGAGCTTTCCTAAACCCACTTCCCAGTTCCTGTTGTTCCTCCAGCTTACTTGGGCGGCACTCGCTAAATGCTAGCTCCATGGACCACCAGGACTCCACAAGTATGCTGCTGCCCACTGCACAGCTATAATTACCTCCAATAATAAAAAAAAAAATAGAAGAAATTGACCAGTATTGGGTAGTTTTTCCCTTCGCTTTTATGGAAGGTTTTAATTTAGGCCTTTGCCTTGATGGTAGAAGCAGTTCATGCTGTGATCCGCCCATGCTCCGCCGTCTGCAGGCAGACAGATAGTAATGAAGCAGCTGTTGCCTTTCTCAGAATGGCGAGTAGCTGCTGTGGGCCTGAGGTGACCGGAGGACCTCATCCATATCACACCGGATCTGTGGGGTAGGGTCCGGTTGAGAACTGAACTGGTGGCACTTTGCTGTTAACATTCATTATTATATTTATCAAATTGATATCAGGCAGGGCTCAACAATTAGGACTGCCTGTTTGCCCGGGGGAAGGAGAAAATATCTCGGGCTACCAACTCACCTGCCAGATCAGACGAGTGGTAAAAAGGAATTAAACAGTTGATGATGGAAGGAGCTACAGAGTGAGCCATCTGGCTTCCTTCTCCTCTCGGTTGAGAGCTGCACATGTGCAGTACTGATCAGGCTCTCACAAGAAGGTAAAGACAAAGTTTATGATCTGAGGCCCAGCGAGCATTTCAATTATCCTGGAATCAGGAGTTCAGTTGGGTGGCGTTAGAGCGGAGGTTTATAATGAATGACTCTGAAAACTTGTCACGGACCCCCGGCAGAGTTCCACAGACCCCACTTTGAGAATCCCTGCGTGAGGGTTGCGGGCAAAACTCCAGATTTCTTTTCTTAATCCAACATGAATTTTGACAATTGGCGTCGGTCTTTAGTGAATAAAACAATGGCCTGGCAAGTGAAAACCCCTGTTAGTTTCATTATTCAGTGACTCTATTTGATGCACACATGAAATCAGAGATGATTCTCTCTAAAAGCTTCATAAAGGAGCTGGAGGACAACTGGAGGTGTGTCGGAAGTGGATGATCCTGGCCTCTCCTGGTAGTGGACTGGGAGTTTCAGACAAAGGACAAGTCCGTATCCCTCCATTGTGGTGCCAGGCTGCAGTCCAGGACACATAGAGCTGCCAACATGACACCACAGTGGACTGTCTCTGAGCTAAAGACACCCATCTCTCATGTACACCACAGCACTTTGTGAGAGTAGAACAGAGAGCCAGTCAGGGAGTATCCTCTCTGTGTTTGTCGTTGAGTGGATCCTTTGGGGACGTTTTCTTAAATACCAGATGAAAGTGTGTTTGCCCCTTGGTTAGTGAGAGCAGCCTCTGGTATGGCAGGATGATGGCTACGAGCCCTCTTCAGATCTTTGACCATGGTGTAGTCTCTCTGCGTTTTGGCTTTCTTCATAGGATATTATATCATATCGTCTGTTGTTGCCCAGTAGCACGATAATGAACTGCAGGTCTGCAGCTTAGTAATATTTCCAAGTTCACATGTACACCACAATGCCCCAGCAGCAGTCATTCTCTGAACTCCTCAATCTGTCATTTGGTTGATGAGACGTCAGCATGTTTCTGTTGGAACGGTGTAGTTGAGTAGTAAAAACATCTGAATGGGAAAGGATACCTGAAGCTGTAGTTATCATTGTAGTCACAAGTTCTGGGAATATGTTTGCATCACTAAAAAAGGATTGACAAACGTGAGCAGTCAGAAGTGTTAGGAGTAGTAGCAGGTGACCCATACAATGTGATCAAGAGCTGTGTTAGGGCTGGTGAGTCCTCGGTTAGCTGGCTGATTGTATCTGTTCCAGTGTAGCCTCATCTAGACGGAAGTGAAGCGTCTAGTTCTGCTTTTGCCTTTGTCGGGTCATTGTGGTGGAGTGGCCCTCTTGGTCTCCCTGTATGTACAGAGGGATGCTGTGAGTAGTTTCCACCTCGCAGCTTTACACATCTGCCGCTATGTTCAGTATAGGACTGTATTCTGTAGAGCTGATGATGTGCTCTGAACATGACTTTATCCTGCAGTGACAATGATTGGCTCAACAGCAGTATACTTGCCTTTTTTCTGATTTTAGTTCTATATAAATAAGCTTTATTGTTAGGCTATTTCTGTGTATATTGTTGCTTTTTAAATGATGGCAGTTGTAAAACAAATGAAATACTTGGTTATTGTTGAATGTGGATCACAGAAGGGCAATTAGGCGCAGTATAATAAACCATGAAAAACACCAGACGTGCAGCTGTCGGCTCAGAAGAGACGCTCAGCGCCTCGTCACACTGCTGGTGTGTGTAGCAATTATTTACAATGGCATTCTATTGCAAAGAATTCACCAAATATGAACATATCAGTTGTGACGGTTGGTTGCCATCCCCTGCGGTTGGCTTGTGTATCGCAATATTGCAGTTATTGCGACAGCCCTAACTGCATACTGTGCTTTTGGTGCTGGTGACACTCGGAGAGAGTTGTCACATAAAACAAAGTCGGTATGTCTCACTTTGAAGAATGGGTCATCAGCAACAGGATAGCTGCGGCAGGTCTTTTGGGTTCATGCTGACATGAAGAAAAGCATGTATCCAGTGTTTTGGCATGTGTTTGATAAGAGACACCAGCGAGGCACTTCTGCCACATGCTTGGCTGTATGCCCTCCTCAGGACAGGGTTAAGAAGAACAGAACCGTTAGATTATGGGGGTAATGGCACACATTTTCCGACAGGCTCTCCTGGAAGACATTCGTACTGTTTCACTCGGTTCACATGAAAAGTGACAGAACTAGTTCAAACCCTGGCTCCCTCCTCACCTCCACACAGCTGACCAATCAAAATCCAACAACCAAAAGCTGTGGGGAGAGGTGTTTTCAACATCATTGTATTCAGACAGCTCCATGAAAACATACACATGGTAACTTTACTTACACAGACCATTAACTGGGACTTGACTCTGTGTGTTTGGGTACAGTATCAGCGGTCCCTCAGTTCATATCCTCTCTGTCCATTTTCCATTTTGGCCCAGGGATATTAAAAGAGAGGCTGCTATGTGAAAGACTGAGGCCATGTCCACCAAAGAAACCCAGTGGGTCCCATGAGTCCCCCAGGTGGGAGGATGTTTGGGCTACACTGTGTCATGACGATCAAGATCAAATATCTGAGGGTCCATATAGAGGTTTTCTTATAGAGGAAGTGTACGTTTCTAGTTAAACTTCTCTGAACTTTCCAGAAAGGCACCGGTGTCGTCACGGTGGCTCTGTTTCAGGCTCGTCAACCTAATAGATGGAAGCCCAAACAGATAATAACAAGCTAAGTTTATCATACGATGGCTGTTAGAGTGGTGATGTGTCTCTGAAGCTATGAAACAATGTGATGCTATCTTTAATGGCATGAGCACCACAAACAGAATCACACTCACCTTCATAGTATTGAGGAGGTGGCGAAGTGGTGCAGAATCTGAGAAAATATATTTTCTCAATCCAGACTTTACTGTCAGAATTCTAGTTGTCTTTCTGTTTGTGAGACCTGTGAGAAATCTTCATTTTTTTCCACGTTGTCTCAACTCTGTTCTGTAATTGAGTCTAACAGTGCATATCTCCCATCTCTCCCCGGAGTCTGAGCTGAAGAAGACATCTGGATAGAGGGAACAAAGGGCCTTTTCTGCTCCTGGTCACCCAGTCCGGTCCAGTCCTCAGTGGACCCACAAACTAAAGACACTCCTCCTTCAGCTGTGCTCTTAGCATGCTGGAGTAATAACAGCTCATATTCAGATAATGGCTCTTATCAAGGGCATCGACTCTTTATTGTGATGTGCAACACATCGTCTGACCGGAGGTTTCATCACACTCCGATGTATACGATCAAGTTTAATAAAGTTAAGTTAAAACCAAAGTTGAATAGAGTTCAATCAATATGGAGATGCTTGCTTACCCAAATTACAATAAATACATGTTTGTGCTGTCGGGGCCTATAAGTATCTTTTGGCTGCTCTGTATTCCTGAACAAAACGTTACATTGTTTGCTAAAAAGCCAGTTAGTTCACCTCATGTTTGGATGTCATGATGACTCGGCAGAGAAGCTCTAATTTCTCCTCCTTTGAGAACAACTTGTTGGCTGAATTAATGGAGCAGTACGGCCAAATAATAGAAGATAAATATCAGACCACAGCACAGTGAATTGGTCTAATCTTCCTGTTCACAACTTATTTTAATCAAACCATCTAAAAAAGGCTGTTTTAAAGTTGATACTGGATCACAGCTTAAATTGGAGTTTAAAGTTTTGGTGCAACACAATTGAATTTAATCTAGGTTTAGAGTCAAAATTAAACTGACATTTAGATCATTTAATCTAAACCAGTTTTTAAGTTTGGTGCAACATGATTAAGTTAAGTTAAAACCGGATTTAATCAGGTTTAAAAATGAATCCTTGTCGGTGCAACCCAGCCTTAATGTCTTCATGTGCTGCACATCATGTACACACTGCAGTGTAAGAAATGTATAAGCAGATGAAAATGATGATCCTTCACTTAAACTCTATGGGTTTGATGGATACGGCTCAGAGGTAATGTCATGGAAACAGTGGAGTGAAGTAGCTGAGGGGGGTTAGTGTTACTTGGTCACATTTCAGCCAGCTGCTCTGTGAACTGGGATTCCTGCCAATGTGTTGAATCATCGAGTCCAGCTATGATCTAACTGTGGAGTAGAGGAAATCAATAGTGCGTCCAACTGCCAAAGAGCTGATATGCTGTCATCCAATCTTTTCCTTTTAGAGCTCGTGATACTTAACATTCTGATTTCACACTGCTGTGTGATCAGCTGCTGCTCAGACTGGCTCAGTAGGTCTTCTAGAGAAAGCATGGGTGGATGGATGCAGTTCAGACAGTGTAGAGCGACAGGGTTGCATACAGCGGTGTGATCAGCAACATGTCGGTGCTTGTGTCACATCCCTGAAGGCATTTCTCCATCAGAACACAGCCGGCTTACTCACACGCTGCTGCTGCGTCCTGAAAAGAGGTTTGGAAAAGTCAGCTGTCTGTCAGCATGTTTGTTTTTTCTATTTGGTCAATTTCCAACCAAGGAAACAGGAAAATCAATTTGGACCTGGAATGTCTGTTTTTAGCAAAGATCGCATCTGTCAGCCAGCATTCCCTGTATTGATGTGCTAAATGAAGGAAAAGGATATTGGTTTGTACTGTGTTAAATTGTCCTCTTCTAGGTTTGAAGCAATGATATGTCGGCTGTTAATGACTTTAACGAATCCAAGGAAACCATTCATTTGCTTAGTTTGCTTATTTTGATTGCATTTGTTGGCAGGGAAAGGATTCAGTCTGAATCTGTTTACGTTATTTTAATTAACAGGTTTTGCATTCTTTATTTCCATTCTCCTGCTCACGGAGGAAAACGGTTGATGAAATGCTTTTACTCCACTGCCTACTAGTACAAAGAAGCATTTGTGTCCTGACCAGTTGAATTTGATGAGTATGAGCCCAGCATGAGTGAGTGTGATCTCCTCTCTGTTTGGGAACACTGAGCCTGTTGTTCAGTGCTCATATCCTGCCTGCTGTCTTTCTAATATCCTGACCTGGCCCTGTTCAAGCTGCACCTTGTCTTTGTTTGGTGCCTCGTCCAATGAATCCAGGCCACACAACCTTCACCTGCTGACTCAGAATCGGTCCCTTCTGCTCTCCTCTCCAGAGGCTCTATATGTTTTAATGGCCGTTATATTTTTCACTCTCCTTGTTTGTTTATCATTAAAATAACCAGGCTGAGGCATCCCAGACACACAGTCTATTGTTGGAGTCACAGACTGTTACTGCAAAGGTTTCAGATAGAAACATAAATACATTTTATAGATAAAACACAAACAGACATGAAATAACAGCTTCAGTGTAAATAAAGTCTGTAATTGGTTTGTGCTGCAACAACACTGTTTTAGACCAGTTAGGGCTGTTTCACATCGCACTGCTGTGGAAATCTGAAGTGCTGCTTCAGAATAAAGTTGCACAGTATATCAGCACCGTTTCAACGTTTCACATCCTTCACATTCTCACACTCATCTTTAACTCAGTTTTGTTTGTAATTCTTGTATGTGTTTGACTGTAGATGACATTTGTATTAAATTCAGTCATTCCATGACATTTTAAAGGAATGTAGTGCTGACAAAAAATCAAGTACAGTTCAACCAAGAACTGAACCTTGGTATTTCAGGCCAATCTGGGTCCATCCAGACTTCCTGTGTTTGGATGCTTTTTGGAAGCTTGCCTCCTATGTCTCTCTTTCCTCTGCTTGCCTCCTATGTCTCTCTTTCCTCTGCTTGCCTCCTATGTCTCTCTTTCCTCTGCTTGCCTCCTATGTCTCTCTTTCTCCTCATCTGTCCCTCCCTGGGATCTCCTTTCCTCGTCCATCCCTATGTTCCATCCATGTCCCCTCTCTGTCCATCAAGGTAAACAAACACTTAATAAGTACAGGAATTTTTCAAATGACTTACTGTATTTTGTAAAAAAAAAATAATGGCCGGGCCATGGTCAGCTGCCAATTGGCATGGGACAATACGTACATTTATGTCCCAATTGTCCTGGCCAAAAACAACTACAATTCACAATATTATCCCCATAATCATCAAATATGCTTAAAATGGCACTTAAACATACAGGAATCACTTTACCAATATTTTCATTGCATCACAGATGATGAAGAACACAAACGCATCTAAAATAATGTTGGCATAAATCATAAAGTCCCTGCTTAAATAAAGGACAAATAATACAAACTATTATTGAGATGAATTCTTGGGGCCTTTCATACAATGTGCATGCCAACTAAGCATCATGTTTATTTCTGTTGCTTTAATTTGATACATTTTCAACATCTTGTTGTTCTGGATTAATCATCTAAAGTGTTTTTGTCCTATTTCATGCATGTTCATTTCCCAGACGAGCTGTATTTTGTAGTAAAGTACAAGAGCCAGTAGTTACATTTGAAGTACCGTATCAAAACTGAATTTTCCTCAACACGCTTCACAATGAAAGCCTTGTTAGGAAAAGAAAGGACTCTGTCCACTGGAACGTGACTGGGCTTTTAATTTGAAATGGATACAGGAAGTTTGCATTCATTTTTTCAGAAATACCGGAGTTCTGCTTATCAACATGTACAAACAGTTAATCAAAGTACCACCCATGTTTAGTTGGGGGGCAGTGAGAATGAGATTCGGGCAGCCCAGTCTTCACCTCCTCATCACAGTCCTATCCTAGTGGATGTCCACTCGTCACATTATGTCCAGTAGACTGAGGTCTGGACTCAGGCTCCCTCACCAGCAGTCCACTGCTTAGATGGCGAACATTGATGAAGTCATCTGTTGTCACGATGCTGTTGATGGAACAACCACCTCCCATCACACACATCAATACAGACCTATTGTGGAGCTGTCTTAGGTGTGAGAAGCTTTTTCCTGAGTTGAGAAATTAGTTTGGACAGACCACCCTCGCTTACAAAAAGCCAATTAGAGCAGCATAATGCCGTCTTCAATTGGATTTGCATGGCCCGCTCGGAGGCAGCCGCTGCCTATTGTCCTGCAGATTAAACACAGGCAGCACAGCCTCAGGCCTCACTTCCCCTGCCTGCATGTACTCTCCTTGTACCAAACATGCACACGTACACAGTCGGTTGTGCTGATGGCTTTCCTTTGCTGTGTGACTGGAGCATCATTTAACACCACGACTCTGCTTTAGACAGCTGACTGAACACTGCCTACTCCTGATATTCACAGTTTTTAATCATAAATGATGAAGAAGTACTCCACCAATTTAGAGTTGTGCTTCCACAAAGTTGTGGGACTAGCAGGAGACAGATTCATAGATATCCTGCCTTTTGGCCCTTTACCATAAGGCCCCTCTGCCTCGAAATCTGAATAACTTTTTGCTATAAATTTGTAGTCTCCAAGCCAAAACTGAGATAACACTGATTACATCACTATGACATCATCAGGGGTTGTTTTCTCCTACTAGACAAAAAACTGGTCCAGAGCAACAAGACATTATCCTGATGAAACGTGCCTGAGTCTCATGTTTCAGTGATGCTCGTTAGCCAGAGAGCTTGGAAGGAAGTAAAGCGGGTCGTCCACTAATCAGATGCCTCCTCCAGTTCAGGGGCAAGTTACTAAACCCCAACTTTCTCCTGAGGGCTGTGCTATCGGTGTGTGTGTGAGTGTGTGTGTGTGTGAATGATTAGTTTAGATCCTATTGAGCAGGTGGCACCTTGTATGGCCAGCC
The DNA here is from genome assembly GCF_004355925.1 of Anarrhichthys ocellatus. Lineage (NCBI taxonomy): Eukaryota > Metazoa > Chordata > Actinopteri > Perciformes > Anarhichadidae > Anarrhichthys > Anarrhichthys ocellatus. Next base: position 23,584 of record NW_022280419.1, read on the forward strand.
TGTGAAGCTAACATTAGCAGAGTACGTTAGCACATCATTAACTAGCATTGGCTCTTCTGTGCTACGCTAGCTACTGAAGATATACTGAATGTATACACATGCTGCTTTTGCTTTATAATGATTGGAACAGAGAAGATAGACTTACCCGGCTTTCCAGGAACAGTCTTGTTATAATCGGAGCCATTAATAAATTGATCTGGTTATAATTGCAGTCTGGTCTGGTTTTACCTGGTTATCAGAACATTAACCTATAGTATGATTCAATTCCAGGAGACCCTGTATTTTGAGGAGCATTAAGAAGAGCATTAAAATACAACTTTGAAATACATAAATTGAGGAAACAATAGCAATCACAGATCACCGGTCCTGTGTTTTAGTATGTGTTAATTAGTGAACGCTGTAGTTGGTTCATGAAGACTTTTCTTCCAGGAGGATGTCCTAAGTGAGTCTTGAGGCCTGCCTGGCATGTAGCAGAGTGTGTATTTAGGGTCTGAACCTCTGTCATCACAGCACAGATCCTTCTCATGGACTCCAGTTGTGTCTATTGGTTTAGCATCTCCTTTCCCTTCAGATGACTTAATACTACTGTGATGCTGCTATGATAATACTGTTTCTCTTGCTCTGCTTTGATTATTGTGTTTCGGTTGACTTGTTTGGCTTATAGTAGTGTAGATGTACGATGAAACTGAAAACAGTCGTAGGTCTGCAGTGTCTGATAGGGCTGTCACTGTTTCAAACAGTCAGCGACAAACCAATTCAGAACTGACACGTACAGCTTCCTAACTTCTAATTCCAACGCAACCCAAATAGCATGATACGCTCACCCCCCACGCACAATCTCCATTTGTTTGTTGGTGGTCAGAGAGTCTTACCCTTCAGTACACCAGTGGTGGGCCGTCAGGGCCTGCAAGGCCTTCTCTGCTGGCCTAAACAGAATCACAAAGTTATATCTATTTTATAATTTAATCATTTTTCTTAAATACACATGTATTATAATTTATAAAAATATTTTCCCCATTATCTTATTTTCTCATTGCACAGCTCCTGTCTTCCTCAGTTGCTCTGCTTCCAGTGCAGCTTGTTTTAAGTAGAGCTTTTATCCAATCAGATCTCACCTCTGTGTCTCTAGGTAAGAACAGAGGCCCGAGACCTGCAGACTCACAAGTGAATCCATGTGCAGTTTAAGTGAATGGGGACGATATTGTTGATTGTCATAGTGTTCAACCAATCAGATCTTTAGTTTGACATGTTGGGCGTATTCTTTGACGTATCAGAGCCTGCGCGCCGGCCTATAATGACGTCAGCATTACATGCCGCTCAGTGTCCGTGTGTAGCTTTGCCGCGAGGTGCAGAGTGTGCTGTGATTGGTCAGTGGGCGAGCACGTGACTATCGTGAAACGAAATTTAACAGCAGAGGCTGATGGGTAGTGAATCACATCACGTGATGCAGCTCAGCCAATCAAATATGGGCATTCTGACTGAGTGAGCTGCACCATGACACAGGGGACTGAGACGAGGAAAGAGATTGCAGAGCAGTACGTTCAGCGTTCAAGTTGTGAAAGTAAAATCCTATGATAATCTCTTTGGGTCGCAGCGTGTCATTAAGGAATGATGGTGGATCCCACAGCCAGACCAGCTGAGAACATTATATTATCCTGAATTTAGGCTTTTGCATTTTCTAAATGCTCTGGCATTGTTCAAACGACTCGTACTGACCGGAGTTACAGCCTTAAAAATGAATAATAGCTGTGGCGCCATAATGTGGTTATAAGGTGGTATTTCAGCTGCAGGACAGCAGTGAAGGCCCAGGTATAAAATGCACGGCCCACCACTGCAGTACACACACATACATGTGTGTCTTGAGATGTGGTGCGACCTGCCATTTTATATGGTGGCTCCATTTTGGTGAGTATCCTGCAAACCTTCACCGTTGCTCTTATAGACTGAATTTTGAGTTTCAACAGGTCCTTACAGTTCAAATATTGAGTTTTCTGAGTAAAGAAAGCACAAGCCGTTCCATGGATGGGTCTACTGTAATGTGTTACAGTGCTTATTTAAAATGAGCTCAGTATTGGGGTAAAGATCTTAGAGCAGCCATCAGCTCATCTATTTAACTGATGTGTTTGAAATGAAGCACACAAGGCTTCAACTCCCAGCAATACCTTCTGACTTCCCTCTGCCTTTGTTAGAGAACCTTTCGAGTCGGGACAGTGATGTTGTGAGGTTAATGACTGTGAAAAAATTGCACTAAGGAGTCATAAGTTGCAACGGTGACCACAAAAGTAGAGGTCATGTAATTAGGCCGGGTCCTAATGATGGTGAAGCCACAGGAGAGAGCCCTAAACATCCTGACCAATTGGCTGTCAGCTGATGACCAGTGGTGTTACCCTGCAGGATACAGTCTGAGCCAACAACTGAACTAGCTTAAAAAAAACTGCTGGGAGGGAAACTACTCAGTTTTTCCCAATATAACAAATACTGCCTGGGGCAGTAACTGGAAGCTTATCTGAGTATAAAGAGAAACGTCTGTCTGTGTCCTTCGTCTATCTCGAGAACCGTTCCTCCGATCGGCTTCACACTTGGCCGGTGTATTGCTGTGCTCTGTTGAATTTGGTGCAGTTTGGACAAGCAACACCTTCAGTATTAATAAACTTTGAATACACTAACAAACTGCGCTCTGTGCAGGGGCGGAGCTTCAGGGCTCTGCAGACTCATTTTTGCTGCTAGATGCTGGATATACTAACATTGCAAAGTAACGTTTCTAACGGCACCATAAATTACTCGACATTTTTCCCATTTAAAAAAACAAACGAGATATTCAATACAGCCATAGTGTTTACAGCCGCTGTGACCAGGCTGTGCTCCCGTGTTACACCCGACCATTTCCTCGACAGATCTACTGTGAGATATTTGTTCCATTCAATGGGCAATTATTTTCGTGGTAATAAGCAATCGGACAAATGGGATTTTGTCCAATAGGTTATTGGGGTATCAGAATAATGGGCCTTCAGACAAATGGCATGGCACCCAGTCCTCAACTCCCAGGAATTTTGTTCAGCAGTCAAATTCTCAATTTTAAAGCATTTATAGAGCCAAGTCAATAATTATGATTAATTATGAATAAGTATGGTTGATCAGAATACTTGCCCACCTCCAGATATCATAGCCTAAATTATGCTGATACATCACCCTTCATCACCAGTTCATTTAAAAAGTTGTGAGAAGAGACGGGGCAGAGGAGCCGTCACTCACATTAACTTTGCACAGGCAGTTTTTTGGGTTTGAAAGAATGCCACACATTAATTTCTGTTCGTTGTTGCACATGCAATGACCCGGTTTGAGATAAAGGCTGACCCTTCACCTCTAAAGGCACATCCTGGCTCAAGACTTCCATTAATGACAAGGTTACAGTGTGTTTTGATTGGCAGAGGAATGGAAAAGCAAAGAGTTACTCAGGCAGTTCCTGTGATCGTATGCAGCTTCAGGTATCATTTTCCATCGCTCTCAGGCCCGTCCTGTCTTATTCCCTGTAAGGCCTTTCCCTGGGAATCAGACTTGTGGCTGCATTCCAGAGCCGTCCTCTCAAATTAGACTTTCTAGATGCTGCAGCCGTTCTGATGCTCCCTTCATTGGGACACACACAAACCCTGCCTTCTTGACCACGCTTGAGATCCTGCCCACAGCTCCAAAGCAAGTTTACACTTTTAGCCTCCTGCGATTTGAGGAACAGTAGTTTTGTAAAACTCCAGCAGGTATACAGTAAACACTCACTCACTTGTTGCCAGCAGTGGACTGTGCAACACACTCCTTCAGGCCAATCGTGACATCCGATAATCTTAGTTAGGAGCCAATATCAATAGGTAACCGATAATAATCTTGCAAAGGGAAAAATGTGTAGAGGAAAGTTTATCATATTAATGATACAATAATCAATTTTTCTAAAACAACACCAATGTTTAGAGAGGCTTTACCATCCCGAGAATAAAGACTGTTATTTTTTGACTTTATCTCCGAAATGACAAGCATAAAAGCTACAAAACCCTTTGAATAAGGTTACATACTGTTGCATTTCCTAAAGCCCTTGGACGGCATTGTCAATAGAGTGTTCAAACCTTCGACAGTAAACTGGCTAACAGCTCTATGTTATCCTCCTCCCTCTGCTGCTGATGTGAAGACTAACTGCCGACCGGTCCTGCTGGTAGTAATGAGGCACTGGTTGGTCTCAGTCAAGTCAGAAACATGGCTAATTAGGCTTTTTTTGCTCTTACATAGCAATTCACTATTAGCACAAGATGCTCCATATGTAGAGGAAACGGGTCATTTGGGCCACCTGCTGGCAGCAGAAGTGTGGCTTTATACTAAGTAATTTAGAAATGCTTCACTTAAAGACTGTAACTGATAGAAAAGTTTTGAAATAGTGTTTTTAATTGTGCTTGGCATGAAAGCTTGGCTCCTCACACTCACAATGTCAAGTTCCCCGAGTGTGAGCAACAATCCAAAGCCTTTGGTAATGGAAAGTGGATGGTACAAATTGATTACCTGCTGCTGTCGTCATTTTCCTTATAAAGAAGAACTGTGGTCGTCAAGATTATGTGGATTATGTTCTACAGCGCTTATTTGAGAGCTTCTCTAGTGATCAAACACCTCGGTGCCCACCAGCTGCGGGAAATTGTTATAAACCAAACCTCTGATAAAATTAATTCCATTTCAGGTGGAGTGGTTTTCTTCCTGTCTGTTGTTATTCAGAGGGGATGTTACCTGGTCAAGAACAGGCTTTCAGGATCCCAAACATCTTTCTGAAAGGATGACCATCTGTGCTAAACTGTGTTGGAAATGTGAATTATTATTTATAATTTTTTCTGGTTTTGTATCTGTGTAAAGTAGTTATTGCCCCATCATTTTTATCCACCAAAAAACGCCACTGAGGGGACGGGGAGGTGAAGTTTATGTTCCAGTTGTTCAACTGGCATTTGATAAATTGCTCATACGGTCTTCCTTACTGGCAGGTCTTGTTGCGTTGATGATTGAGTAAAATACAACCTCATGTTTGTTCCATTCTCTACGCTTAAGCAACTGCTCTGAACGCACTTTTTGGGTGGGCTGCCGAATATCCTGTAGAAACACTTTTATGGAACGTTTAATGAAGCCCTGAAGCTCAACAGACTGGTACTTACTGCAAGGTGCTTATCATGTTCTCGCAACATCATGGGTCTGAGTGCAGCTGGGAACAGAAATTGCTGGTCACACCTGTACCTTCATCTGTCATTAGTAAGCTGCGTGGTTGGGGGCAGACATGACATTTCCATTTCAATGAGCATGTGTAACATCCAAATGAACATGGCCTCAGTGGCACTAACACAATCCATCTCTTGTCTCCACAGATGCAGCAGCTCTTCTATGAGAACTATGAACCAAATAAGAAGGGCTACATACGAGACCTCCACAACAGCAAGATCCATCGAGCCATCACCCTCCACCCCAACAAGAACCCTCCTTACCAGTATCGCCTACACAGCTACATGCTCAGCCGGAAGATCGCACACCTGCGCCACAGAACCATTCAGCTCCACCGGGAGATAGTTCAGATGGGACGCTACGGAGCGAATGAGCCCAGCCGAGAGGACCTCCAGCTTGGCATGCCACCTTCATTTATGCGCTTCCACCCACGGCAGAGAGAGGAGGTCCTGGAGTGGGAGTTCCTGACAGGGAAGTACCTGTTCTCATCTTCTGACGGTCAGCCGCCCCGCCGCGGGATGGATTCCTCCCAAAGGCAAGCCCTGGATGACATCATCATGCAAGTGATGGAGATGATCAATGCCAATGCCAAGACACGAGGGCGGGTCATTGACTTCAAAGAAATCCAGTATGGCTACCGGAGAGTCAATCCCTTATACGGGGCAGAGTATGTGCTCGATCTGCTGCTGCTGTACAAGAAGCACAAAGGAAAGACCATGACAGTTCCTGTGAGGAGGCATGCCTACCTGCAGCAGACCTTCAGCCAGATCCAGTTCAGAGAGGAGGGGGAGATGGATGCCAGAGCTCTTGCCAGCCATATCAACAAGGATTCAGACTCTCTCTCATTTCTGTCCAACTCCCTCAAGATGCTGGTGCCCTTCAAGCTGGCCACCTCTGGCCAGGACCAGAGGGAACCAAAAGAGAAGAAAGTCAACATCTTGGTACCTCTGTCTGGGCGCTATGACATCTTTGTGCATTTCATGTCTAACTTTGAACGAGTTTGTCTGATCCCAAACCAGAACGTCAAGCTACTGATCCTGCTCTTTAGCACAGACAACAACACAGAGCGGGTCAAGCAGGTGGAGCTGATGAGGGAGTATCACATGAAGTATCCTCGGGCCGAGATGGAGATAAAGCCCGTCACTGGCTCCTTCTCCAGAGCTCTGGCTTTGGAAGTGGGTTCCTTGCACTTCTCCAATGATTCACTGCTCTTCTACTGTGATGTGGATCTGCTCTTCACCAGTGACTTCCTCAAGCGATGTCGGACCAATACAGCTCTGGGAGAGCAAACCTACTTCCCCATCATCTTCAGCCAGTATGACCCCAAGGTGGTGTACGCTGGGAAGGTCCCGAGCAACAACCACTACGTCTTTACCTCCAAGACTGGTCTGTGGAGGAACTACGGCTTTGGGATCGTCTGTGTCTACAAGGGGGACTTGGTTCAAGCTGGAGGCTTTGATACCTCTATACAGGGGTGGGGATTGGAGGACGTGGACCTTTTTAATAAATTTGTCCAGTCAGGGATTAAGTTGTTCAGAAGCACAGACACAGGGATAGTGCACGTTCACCACCCCGTCATATGTGACCCAAACCTGGAGGCAAAGCAATATAAGATGTGTCTGGGCTCCAAGGCCTCGTCGCACGGCTCCACCCAGCAGCTGGCCGAGCTCTGGCTGGAGAAGAACGACCACGGCTTCAGGAGACTGGCCAGCAATAACGGCTCAGTTAGGACAGCGTGAAAAGCCGGGCTGCAGACTGTCATAGACTGAAAAGTGAACCCGGTCTGTGCTCACTTCTCACTGCGTGGTGTTTTCACTACCTAATTTATTTTTTACTGAAACTAAAGACTTCACATGGATATATTTTGAAAATATGTCTTTTTTTTAAAAGAAAATATAAAGAAACACCGCCATGAACAAGTCATAGAGACAGTCTGGCTTCTAGTACGGAATTACATAATTGATTAATGATCAAAGAATTATTTTGTGAGCCTGATTACAACAAGGGCCCGAGGCCCCTCTGGCCTGTTACCTGGTATCTGTCAGGCAGGTGTGCCTAATGGAGCACACCGTCATGGTCCTTGAATCCATTGGTCTTGTGTGCAGAAAACCGACTGGTGTCCATGTACTCTCAGACCATCAGTGCTCCAAATAGAACTCAACTCTTGATTGTGAATGTTTACAAAAGACTGATTGTCAACAACATTTTATCAATGACAAAACTCAGATCACAGCTATCTCAGCGGCCGTGGTTCCGCTCGTCTGTTCAATGTGACTTTTGTCATCCCATCACACCCGGACGCATTAACTTGTCAAGTCTGTACACTCTGAGATCGGATCTTGCTCTCATTGGAATCCCATCAGCCAGACCACGTGCTGAGGTGGCCTGGCTCGCATTGACTTCAGATGTTAGTGTGTGTGGACAGCAAGTGGACCCACTCTAGACAGTTTATCAAATGTAGGTCTCCACATCATCTCCCGAGGAGAGATGAGGAAGAGAGGAGAACCAGGCTGGAGCCCAGCTGAGACCTGCTGTCTGAGTCCTGTTAACTTACTGCTGATGAAAACACGTTTCCTGAAGTCTCCTATTACTGTAGGGAGGAAGAGTAAGCAGCAGAAATAGCAGGGGACTTTTATTGTGAAGAATTTGCAGGAAATGAAATGTTTTATTCATCGTTCTAGAGCCGCCCCTTTGACCACAAAATGTATCCGATCAGATCAGGCAGGTCACACTGAAGTGTGGACACACATGTGGACACAGCTGAGTTGACCTGGTGCATCCGATGACAAAAGTCACATTGATACCACGGCCTATGATTTCTAAGGGCCGGCCATTACATACTTCCATTCACAGTGGTTTTCTTCCATTAGCTTTTATGGTTTTGGTAATATGACACAACACTGTTATTGTTTCTCCTAGATTTATTCATTTTAATTTTTGATTTCTGTGAACCCAACTGCTGGATTTTATATCTGCAACTGATCTTTTGCTGTCTTATTTATTGAATTTGGAGGCTTCACTTATACTCTCTGACTGTTGAGCTGTGTATAATGAAAAGATTGTATCACCATGTCAGATGTGGGATGGTGTTTTTTTTCATGTTACTTTTCTTAAACTCATTATCACCAAAGAGTTTTGCACAGTCTGCTTTAGGTATCATGTTGCCTTTGTGTGTGCGTGTGTGCATGTTTATGTGCGCACGTGCGTGGGTGGGTGGGTGGGTGTTGTTTTGCAGGCACAAACATGAAACTGACTGTATAATAGAGAGTAAACACAAAAGCTCTATCTGTCCCAGGCCTTTGATGGGTGAAGTGGGAACCAGCCTGGCCTTTAATTCCAGTGGGTTGAAATGGGAGCAGCTCTCTGGTCGGCCAGCTCAAGTCAGACGTCGCTGTCTCTTTTTATAAATGACTTTCTTTTATGTTGACATAAAGTGTTGTGGCTGGTCCCGGCCTACAGAGGTGTGGTCTGCTGATTCCATTGAGCTGTGATGTGAAGCCCCACATCGTCTGGTCCTGTGCTCCAGGTCTGAGGGCAGAACATTTCCTCAGTGATGGGCCTCACTGTCCTGCTCCTGTCTGTGTTGTGCATAGGCAGGTACTGTACGTTGTAGCACTCCGTCGGGTTGATGCTCCTCTTTCAGCATGAATGGCTGATTTTAAGTTGTAACAGAATGAATGGCTGTGTTGTCATTATAGTGTTTGTTTTTTTATTTTCTTGGATTTATTTTGTAATTTTTGTTCTTTCAACTCTGTCCAACTGGGCAAGGTTTTCTATTTAAGAAGAAATAAAATGGGGGAAAAGTATGTAATTGTGCTGCTCTTGTTGTGTTTCTCAGTCTTTTACATTCACAGTTATCAGGATGACAGAAACAACACGTAAAATACAGGACTCACCTTCTACTAGTGAACACGTAGCACTAAACAGATCAGCAACATGGAGACAGTGAAGCAGAGGCCTTCAGGGCTCCTGAGCCTGTGGGCCTGGAGCAGAGTCATCCAGCCTCAGGGACTGTGCTGGCATTCATATCCAGTCCATGGGAAGAATCACTTCATAACGGGCGCTAACTGCAAAGACTACCCAGGAATTGAGATTGTGCAAATAATGACATCTCAACAATAAATCTAATGTAAAGCAGCTGAGTTGGAGCCCATTAGTGGTTCAGTGATCTCTGGTCACTGTCAGGAAGCTCCCGCAGAGACAATAAAACGGGGCCTCCAGAGCAAATGCTGGATCAGTCAATACTCTGCCTTTACAGCTCTGCAGCAGACGGCATCTACCCGTTTCTATCAAACCGCTCTAACCAGACATTAACTATTAAAGCGGTTGCCAGGCTGTCAACCACGTATCAGCTTCTGGTTATTGAAACTGAAAATATGGTAGCCATTTTAATCACCTTATATTTTGAATAATTAAGATGTTATGCAGTTGTCCGCTTACTGATGAAATGTGACACGTAAGTCCTGTTCAGGTTCATCTTCATCAGTTGAATCAATTTGCATATTTTTGTGATGTTGACGGGTTATTGAAACTGTTCACCCCACAGTCAGTCAAACAGCCTCCTTTGCCTCCATTGTCCCTGAAACAGATGCATGCACACGCAAATAAAAAGCGTTGTCTGGTTCTGGACTTTAAGAGCAATACTTCAATATCGCTACTGTAACTAATATTACATATGTATTTATTTTGGGCAGCATGTTTTGCTGTTTACTGTTCCTATTTTATATATTTTTACAAAATGCCACTGATGTCAACCGAAGACCAAGAATTGGTCACCAGTTCCTCCGAATGGTTATCAATGGCACCCTTGAAAGCCTCTGTGGAGGACAGGTAGACGTCGCAGCACAGCCCTGCTATTGTAGTAGAAACACCCGTCAGACAGCGTCTACAAGTCTAAAATGATACATTTCACAAACACAGTAATTTCTACAGGTCTGCTGTAATACATGAAATGACTTCACTCAGGCGTTATCAGTACCATTCATGTAAAGATGTGGAACACATTCATGCATCGACCTTCACAGTTGATTGTTGAACTGGGAAACATCAGTTAACAAAGCAATCTTCCCCCAAGGTCTGTTCAGATCTATTTATACTTAACATGATATCAGAGGGTATTCCTGTAACCAGCTGGTGACTTAATGACCCCCCCCCCCCTTCATGAACGTGTAGTCAATCAAACACGTCACTACTACGGCTGAGAGCACCATGTGATTCTTTATTCAGCTAATCAATAACAATGTTCTCATTCTGCTGAATACACTTCAGGGAGATGCTGTCTATCATCTGTGTGTGTCTCTCACACACACACATGCCTTGCATGTTTTTTTAAAGACACATGGAGACAGCGGGGCCTCTGTGACATTTCACCTCCTGTACCATACATGCTGTGTGAGGCCAGCATGACACTTTAACTACTGGGCCCCAGTTTACTGCACTCTTTACCAACAGTAACGCCAGCAGCACCACAGTGAGGAATTCTACACTACATGTTTGGTTTTCAACATTTTATTGAAGTAAAAGCAGTGAAGTGTACTTAGATATAGTATGGAAAGGAAGGTTCTTCTTAGTACCTCCGCCAAGGAGGTTAAGTTTTTCGTTTGGGTTCCTCTGTCCGACAGTCCGCAGGATGATCAGCATCCTGCAGAAAACACTACTGGCCTGAATCTCATGGAACTTGGTGTAATGGTGTTGCATGGAAAAGAAGAAGCCACTGAATTACAAGTATTATTTTGTACTTGCATTAACATTGGCAGAGGTCGTCGCTCTCAGAGTGCCCTTCTAGTCCTTGCAGAGGGTCTGCTGACGAAGGACTATGAATGATTCATTAGCATGCAAATAGGATTGGAATATAGGACTGACATATTTAATGTGATCCAGAGTGAACAAAGCTGACACCATGACACTCGTAGCTGCTATGACTTCAATGTAAGCTACATTATGTTGTTGATATTTTATTAGTTGTTTTTTTCTATCTATTCGGTTCATTCTGCTAATATATGTGACGGAGCGATGATTGTCAAAATAAAAGAATGTAAAACATGTCAAATTGATGCTAATATTAGCGATGCAAAGTGGATAGAACCTGATATATATGGTACCACCACCAGTATTACAAGCTAATGATCACTGGTTAAAACTAGGTATATGCTCGCTGTAGTGGCCCCGGCACACCTTTAACATGTAGGTGGTTCTGATGGTGGTGGGGCTGACCCTTGCCACCTCTGGGCAGCTGTAGCTGCTGTATGAAGCTTGGTTTATACCCATCGTAGTGACGTCATCACAGCCTGCACGTTGTGGTCCCGCACCTCTGAATTATTGTAGCTAGGTGCTCGCTGTGCTCTGAGCTTTGCAGACGTGGCTGTAACAAACAGTTCACAGATAAAAAGCATCATGAACATGTCTGAGGAAGATGGCCAGTTCCTTTTTAGATGCTTCAGAAACCAGAGGTCTTAAAAATCTACATTAGTTTATATTTGGCAGCCAACATAATTGTTTACAGGATACCTGCTGTTTCATTGTAAGGCATTTAAAGCTTGATTTATTTATTTCCAAGGCTTGTACAAAGGCAATAAAGTGAGCTTTGTCTTTGATCAGTGAAACTCTTCATCAGGAGAGCTTTGTCTTTGATCAGTGAAACTCTTCATCAGGAGAGCTTTATCTTTGATCAGTGAAACCCTTCATCAGGAGAGCTTTATCTTTGATCAGTGAAACTCTTCATCAGGAGAGCTTTGTCTTTGATCAGTGAAACTCTTCATCAGGAGAGCTTTATCTTTGATCAGTGATACTCTTCATCAGGAGAGCTTTATCTTTGATCAGTGATACTCTTCATCAGGAGAGCTTTATATTTGATCAGTGATACTCTTCATCAGGAGAGCTTTGTCTTTGATCAGTGATACTCTTCATCAGGAGAGCTTTGTCTTTGATCAGTGAAACTCTTCATCAAACAATTCATCCAGTTCAATATGAAATCTGACAATAAATATTGTTGAGATATTATTCAATTGAACCATCTTTATTTTATTTGACAGTCAGTTGTTGACTACATACAGACGTTAATACAACTATTGGCTACGTCAATATATATGGGACTAAACCCAGTGGCGGGCCGTCAGGGCCAGCAAGGCCTTCTCTGCTGGCCTAAACAGAATCACAAAGTTATAGCTATTTTATAATGTAATATGTTTTCTTAAATACACTACATGTATTATAATTTGTAAAAATATTTTCCCCATTATCTTATTTTCTCATTGCACAGCTACTGTCTTCCTCAGTTGCTCTGCTTCCAGTGCAGCTTGTTTTAAGTAGAGCTTTTATCCAATCAGAGTTCACCTCTGTGTCTCTAGGTAAGAACAGAGGCAGAGGCCTGCAGACTCACAAGTGAATCCATGTGCAGTTTAAGTGAATGGGGACGATATTGTTGATTGTCATAGTGTTCAACCAATCAGATCTTTAGTTTGACATGTTGGGCGTATTCTTTGACGTGTCAGAGCCTGCTAGCTGGCCTACAAGTACGTGATTGGTCAGTGGGCTAGCCTGATATGTTGGGCGGTGACAATCCCAATATCTGCTGCCTCTGTCGAGCGGACATTTTCAGCCTCAAACGCATTAAAACCTATTCAAGAAATACAACTGGGGAGGCTCAACTGTCTTCACTGGCGTCCATGAATCCAGAAGGACTTCTTACTGGAACTAAAAACACACGGATGTACTGAACAACCGTGAGATTAACTCTTTGTTAACAAAGAAAGGAAGATGGACTTTGTCTTTAAATTGTGAACAGCAGCTCTGGTAAGTTAAATGTGTTTGTTTTTACATCTGCAGTAGCTTTAATATGCTTGTTTATATATTATTATTTGTACAACTTGTTTTTATGAAGATGGATTTTTGTTTGGTTTTATATGTGATAGGAACTATTGTTACGTCCTATGTTGCTCTGGGGACACATTTAGCCAGTGCCAGTGTTGCCAACTTGGCGACTTTCTCGCTCAATCTGGCGACTTTCTGAACCCTCATGGTGACGGTAACTCTCACAGCAGCCTCGCGCAGCAGTCAGAGAAGAGAGGAAACGCACTCAGCGTATTCATGTATCTGCACTCTGCATTTAGTGTATTTATAGGTGTTGAGCTTCATTTTTACATGAAACAAATGATAACCGTAGCTGTGGCGTCTTAATGAGGTGTTTCAGCTGCAGGACAGCAGTGAAGGCCCAGGTATAAAATGCACGGCCCAACACTGACTAAACCATAGTGCAAGTTAGACATTATTGTGATGTTCCGGACCTTTAATGAGGAAAATCTCTCAAACTGGACCTCATTGAATATTAATTGAATAACCCTGATCTATTCCATAAGAATACTAAGCAACACATTAATTGAATGGATTATACACATGTAATTATAGGGAGATATATGATTCAGTGATATTATAAAGCTGTTCATTTACACATTCACACAGTCGGCGATTTCTTGCCAGCTGTCCTTTAAGTGGAGAGATAGTCTTGACATGATAGGAAAGCATATTTCTGGTCTCCTGTGAGAGGTAAGAAACTGAGGAACATGAATCTATTGGAACTAAATCTATTTTTGTACCATTCCAGAGTAACTGGAGATGCAATTAAGGAGAAAATGAGATTTTTATCCTCGTCTGGAGTATAATCTAAATCTCAGAGGCAATATCACCATTATGACCAAGATCTACATGTTGACTTGAAGTTCTACTTTAAAGTACTATAGCTATCCATATTGCCATGTTACAAATAACATGAATCTCCCAGAAACATGAAATATCAATAAACTTTGATCAATATTCATATAACTCAAGTGCTCCATGGTAAACATGGATGCCAGGTGCTCTATGGGGTATCTAACAGCACCATAAATGGTTGATAAACATTGATATAAACATTTTATTATATATTCACTTATCTGAATCATCTTCTGAGTCATGCTCTACAGCACACGTGTCAAACTCAAGGCCCATGGGCCGAATCCGGCCCGCCACGTCACTTTATGTGGCCCGCGAATCCACCAGCAAAAAAAAAAAAAAAAGTTTTTTGTTTTTTTTAATTTTGGAAAAAGAAATTTTAGTTGGACTTGAAAATAAAAATATCCCCATGGTCAAAATTATGAGATAGAAAGTTGAAATTATGAGATAGAAAGTTGAAATTATGAGATAGAAAGTTGAAATTATGAGATAGCATGTTGTCTGTGTACCGACATTAAAACTATCACAACAGGTGGACAGGAGAGGGAACAGCCCATAAAGAGGTTTTCCAACAAGTGATTGAGTTGAAATTGAGTTGAAAGATCGACAAATAATCCCAAAATGTCCACGGAGAGAACAATTGATGCAGAGGGAAGAAGATGTAATTTAAGATGGGAAAGAGAATACATGTCTGTGCTTCAAGGAGAACAAACGGTCTGTCTTCTGTGTTATGATGCGTGTCGGTGATGAAGGATACAATTCACGTCGGCATTTTGACACCAAACACGGA
>NW_022280420.1:0-20708 GCF_004355925.1 Anarrhichthys ocellatus
TATAGCTTTGTGATTCTGTTTAGGCCAGCAGAGAAGGCCTTGCAGGCACTGACGGCCCGCCACTGATATAATATAATATAACATGTTTATTTATTGAGATGCCCCTATGGACCTTGTTATAGGAGGTAAAGATCAGGAGAAGTAAACATGAAGTGTAATTATGAATACTGATGTTAAATTAAGCTATGATGACTTTTCACTGTTAATTTACCATCTCAATTAAATGTTGATGCCTCCATGACCAAGTTAAGCAGATGAGACTGAGGACAACTATGTAGAAGAAAATATGTTCACTTTGCCTAATATGTAGCTTGACAGAGTTCTCCATGTGTGCCCTGGTGTTCTCAT
This sequence comes from Anarrhichthys ocellatus, assembly GCF_004355925.1. Taxonomy (NCBI): domain Eukaryota; kingdom Metazoa; phylum Chordata; class Actinopteri; order Perciformes; family Anarhichadidae; genus Anarrhichthys; species Anarrhichthys ocellatus. The sequence goes on from NW_022280420.1 coordinate 349, forward strand.
GTGTCCTTACCTCCTCATCCCCCTCACTCCCGTAACTGTCCATGCTGGATCTGTCCCCGTTGTTTTAAAAAGCTAAATAAGTTATTAGCATGATGTCATCTTGCTAGCCAAACCTGTCTGGTGTACAGCTAGTACAGAAGCTTCGCATGTACTGCTTCCCTTTCCTGCTAGTCTGCTGTCTGATTGTGAGGTCAGCCTGATCTGATATCAGCTTTTTGGCTGCAGAATCTCCGCCAAAGTTCTCCTCTCAAACGGGTCTTGGAGGAGTAGTGCTCGCCTGTAGACTTCTTCTGACGAGAACGCGCAGCTATGGGGGCAAAATCGTTTTGGCCCCACACTGAATCTATTTGAGGGCGCTGATTGGCTAAATTGTATGTCACTCATTTATATCTTTAATCAGTAATTGGCTAAACTGCTTCATAGACCCCCCTCTTTTGGGCAAAAACGATTTAGCCCCCCTGCTGCGCGTTCTGAGACGTGTCGTGCACACAGGCGGAGAGCACGAGCAGACGAGCACACCGGCGGAGAGGACGAGCAGGAAAAGCATATATTTTGCGCAGATATCATATTTTACACATATTACTGGGTACATTCCATAGTTCAAAAACACAAATATCGACAATTTGTATAATTTATGATTATTATAATTTTTTTTCTTTTTATTTTGGTGTGGCTCAAGGTGGGGCCATGCCCCATTGCCCTCTATTGACCAGCCGCTACTGCTCTAAACAAGACAAAGCACAGATCACGCATCTCCGACGACAACCTCCACGCTGTTTTACGGATTGCTACAGCACAAGACCTAAAGCCAGACATTGACGGACTGACCACAGGAAAACGGTGTCAGACATCCGGCCAGAAAACAAATGGGTAAGCATTTTTTTAAATCAGAATTGTATTAAAAATATAATAAAATGTATTTCAACCAATAATAAGTACAGTGTAATATGTGTGAAATTGAATGGCTGTGTTTTGTTTGTTGTTGTTTTCAGAACATGACCAATAGATGAGGATGGTGTGTGATATGGTGTCCTAGGGTGAGGAAGTATTTACTTGCTGTGTTCAAGGCCATGCAGCATCACCTCATCAACCTCACCCGGAACTTGAACAATATAATTGTGAACTGAGACATATCTTATCGTTATTTTGAGTTATTAAATATACTACTTTGTATGTATAGCAATGTATTCAGTGTGTTTAGGTGTATGTGTTCATACAGCCAAATGTTTACTGTAATCAAAACCATCTCTCATTAGTTGGTTGTATGCCCTCTACAACAGTGGTTCTCAACTGGTCTGGCTGCGGGACCCACCATATATATATATATATATAATTTGGGTCGTGGGTCCCGGCTTGTCATTAAGGGGTGATGGTGGGTCCCGCAGCCAGACCAGTTGAGAACCAATGGTCTAGACGATAAGTAGGGACGAACACACGACAACCAAGTGAGAGTAACAATTTAACAATATTTATTCAAGCTCAGGTATTTTCAAACAAAAGATTCTCAGACAGAGTGGGAGAGGATGGGACACATGTAGTCGTGCCAAACAAATAGAAATCAATATAACAAACTAAACTAAACTACCTCTGAAACAAAACAAGCAAAATGGCTTTAACTGCTTCTCTAAACACTTCTTCACCAAAACAAATACAGATGGGCACCGACCAATAAAGCTAGCGTAGACAAAAACAACTGTGTGTTTGTATCAATATAAAGGGAACCAGACTCGCCTACTGTCCTCAACCTCCACAAACCTTCACAACTTAACGTCAGTGTCAGTATCAACATGCAGAGAACACAATGAAGCAATAGACTGAACTCCTGAGGCTTCCTCCTTGTATTCTGGGCCCCACTCTGCTGATTGGCCAGTTTTCAATCTGTGGAGCCCATGGAGCAGCATGACTGGCCTGCACAGGTGGAAACCGATCCCCTGATTGGCCCCTGAAGAGGAAACAAGGGAGGGAGAGAGAAGGAAAGGCGTGTCTTATCTGTGATAATAAGCGTCAACTGAAATAGCAATTAAATGCATTGATATATTATTATTATTAATAATAATAATAATAATAATAATAATCATAATAGAAGATATAACAATGTGCTACTAACACGGACCACTTTTCTGCCTGATGAGTATATTTAGTTGGTAATGATTTCATACTTTCAATTTATTAATGCAGCATCTTTTACTTCTAATATGTATTGTCACAGTGTATTTTAAGTATGCAACACATAAATGTAGGAGATGCAGCAGAAAAATAAGTGAATTTTAAAAAAGTGGATGTCGGTGAGCGAGCTCAGAAGAACAACAAAAACACATAATAATACAAATAATACATGAAATGAAAAGAATGATCCCTTTCTGAAGTTTTTGAATTGAAATCTAGCAGTGATTTCAAAAGTCCCAGTCATTGGGACCCATCAGCATACACTATAAACTATAAAGTACATATCTTAAAACAAAAACAAAACTGCCAAATTCTGACTTTGGGGTCATTGAGGGCCTGCACTCGCTCATGTCTGTAGCCTGTCTGACCTCTGTGATGAGGAAAAGCAGGGCTGATTTGAGACCAGCTGACAGATGACACATTGAAGCATTGCTCAGAAAGGCTATCCTATAACTAAAAAAACCACAAGCCACGTCGAAGTTCTCATTAGTAGGTCCGCTCCAAACTTGACCAGCCCAGATGGTTCAGCGCTGATTGATTATTGTTTCTAAGTTTAGATTAAGAAAACAACATGCATCTCTGCCAGCACCATGTGAGAGTGGCCCAGTACCAGATATGCATGTTTGTTTCCTTTTATCCCCATTCCAATCATAGCTGTAATCCCACCAAGCTGCTGACAAGGAACACAAGGGGGACAACGCAGGATCAATGAGTTAGGTTCTGCTGGGACAGAGGCTGCATCATTCATGCAGGCAACCTCCAGTTCTGAAGAGTGAAGCCGATGCGGAAGTGTCTTTAAACCTGCATTCTCTCTACTGTCCACCAGGGGGCGACTCCTCTGGTTGTGTAGAAGTCTATGAGAAAATGACTCTACTTCTCTCTTGATTTTTTACCTCAGTAAACATTGTAAACATGAGTTTCAATCTCTAGTTTCAAGTCTTCAATACATCATGATGTTCATTTTGTAAATAATGGTCCATTTAGAGTCAAACAGACCATAAAGCAGGGGATGCTTTAGGGCGGGGTTTACTGTGATTGACGGGTCGCTGCCGCTACCAGAGACTATACAGCGTCTCTATGCCACTCCTCCACATTCTAAATATGATCACTTCCGTTCATCGGTTGCAAAAAACACATGCGCGATAAAGTCTGGTCAGCACTTTTTATTTAGTTCGTAGCCAGCAGGTGGAGCAGGAGTCCCGGCTGTTATAAAGTTAAGCCTTAAAACTAATAGCTTTGTGTCTTTGACGGTCTAGTTGTGAAGTTGAAGGAATGGATTTCTCTGGTTAAGTCCCACAAGTCATATTCATGAGCAGGCAATGATTCAGCCCTGTTTTCAAGTTTGTGTCTGTCTGTCTGTTTTTGGTTTACCACTGTAGAAATATGCCTCAAATCTCACCTTTTTTTTTTCTTCTCAAACTTAGAGGGAGATGAAACCTGCATAAACAAACACACACAGAGGGAGAGCAGACATTATTACTCCTCTATATCTTTACAAATCTCTGCTACTGGTGAAACAAACACACACAGACATAAACATATCAGGACCAGAACAATGGAAAGCACTTCCTGCACTCTGAGTTCTGCCTACACACAGAAAAGAGTCTCCAATGCTGTACATTCAAGTCTTGACACTGAAATATACTCGATGTCATGTTGCCGTATGTGTACTGAAGGCAGCCATGTTACTCGAGCCTCCCACACGTGAAACGGTTCTGTTTCACAAAGAGCTCTCCTCACTGCGGCCTCAGACAGCGGGGAGCCTCACCTGTTCCTCGTTACCCACGGAGAAAGAGAAAGGTATTTGTTACACTCGGCCATATAACTCGTAAGCCTCCGTCTTTATAGAGCGAAAAGCGCGGCCCATGGAGAGATCGTTTTAATATGTGTGGAGAGCAGTGCGTGGATCAAAGCGAGGCCGGCGGCTGTGGGTTTGCAGGTGACTGGGGAAAGAAAATATGTTTCATTACAGCATTCCAGCAGCCGGGCTGGGAGCCTAGAAACAGAATGAATAGAAGGGATGTGACAGGGCCTGATAAGTATAACTGGAACATCGCTAAAATGAATCGTTCCCCTGAAGGGAAAGTAGCAGCTGTCCAACATAAATAGAGCATCAATTCAAGAACATTAGTTAGAACATGAATTTCAATCGGCTAAATATTAAATACACACCCCTCCCCCCTGGACCGCTTGTTCGTCTCTCACAAGGCAGACACATATAGAGGTCCAAGGTTAGTTTAAGCGTTGTACAACCCCGGGTTACACAATGAAATGCAGTCCCTTTATGCTACATAGGAAAACTAAAAAAACGATTTTTATGACTTTACTGACGTTGAGCATTAGGTTGATCTCTGAGCACCGAGATTATTGATTTCCTCTCTGAATATTGGGGTCTCCGGTGTTCAACGATGGAGAGATCAAATCTACGGGCAAATCAAAAAACTCCAGTTAGGCTATAGCCTGCCAACACATTGTCAATCCCAACTCGCCAAATACCTCCAATGGTCAGTGGCCTTAAACTGTAAACTGTGATGGATAGGTCCCGCTCTACAGTTAGCACCGAACGGGTCAAGGACGGCGTTTACGTTTGCACTCGTTACGTGCATATTGTCTTTTTAAAACAAACTTCTGTCTTCACAGGAAGTTACACTTAGGTATCAAAACCACTTAGTTAGGTTTAGGAAAAGTGTGGTCGATGCCAACTTGACCAGCTAACAACTCACGTGAGCACCGAACATTAATGTGACTAACGACTCACATGACAAAATGTCGACATTTACGTTTCATTTTAGGCACAAACAGCGGCCTCTTAAACAGAAGTCCTGTGATTCCTTCATACTTACAATAATTGCTTTCCAAAAGAAACAAAGAAAGTGACTGCTACCCCCAAACCCCTATCCCTAAAAAAACAACCACATATAATATGTTATACTTAACAGATGAATAAAGAGAAAGAAGAAGAAAAGGGGTGGCCCTGACACTTTGGCCCCTGAGCCTGTGCCTGGTAGGCCCTTAATCCATCCATTCTTTAATGTATCAATAATCAATAATACTCTGATATTTTCATGATGTGTACTTAGCTGATAATACTACTGAAGTAAAGTATAAAAGGTAGGACTTAATAATATTTTTCCACGGTGGTATTAAGCATCGGAATGCTCCCGACAATGAAACGTCCTAGAATGGCCTCTACAGCCACATCTACTGCCATCACTGCTGCCAAAACTGTTCTACCTGGTCTGTGCTGCATATTCTACGGTGTGGAATGACTGCCTGCCTGTCTCACATGTAGACAGAGAGGCAGAGGAGGAGAACATGTGCTTTGAGTTTACAGAGCCTTTGGAGTGGAGGCCAGTTGGAACAGAGGAACAAGGCATCCAGAAAGGAGAGGAGAAATGCCAGGGTTGGCTTGGCTTCAGGTGAGTGTGAAGAGCTCTGGGACGTTTCATCTTGGTTTCCATCAGTGTGTGAACAATGGTGTGTGTGTGTGTGCTGTTACGATGCCATAAAGTCTCTCCAACGGCCTTATCGCTGTGGAGTCCAGTGTAGAACATTGACCAGATGATCCTTCCTCATTATTCAGGATCTTCTGCTGTTGTATTGTGTATTCTTGGAAGATGTTATGGAAGATCTATTGTCATGTACTGCAGTGAAGCTCAGTGTCCATTCTTTATGCTACCAAGACTCATTTAAAGCTGTTTACTGACACGCACACACTGCCTGAACACGTTTTGAATATACACTAAATTATGTGGACACCAGAACACGAATGTGCTGCTAAAAACAGCCTCCACTCTTCTGGTTTCAGGCATTCCACCATGATGTTGAAAATGGCTGCAGGGATCTACTCTCATTCAGACACAAGAGCATTAGTGAGATCCAACTGGTCTGGCTCAAGGTCCGGTTCACCCCAAAGATGAAAGGTCTGAGCTCTGTCCAGGTCAGTTAAGTTCTTCCACAGCAGACTGGGAAAACCATTTCTGTATGGAGCTGGTTTTGTGGGCGGAGGCATTGTCAGTTTGAAACAGGAGAGGGACAAAAAACTGTCGACACAAAATTGGAAGGACACTTTATCTGAGACATAATTGTACACCGGAGCAGTAAGAGCTGCTTTCAATTCAAGTTACATTGTTTATACTGCATTTCAATTTTCAAAATTAAATTCAAATTTTGATAATCTCCACTGTAGAGCTGGGTACAACTTTAAAAATGAAATGTCAAAGTGACTTTTCATTTTCATTTTAATATGGTCATGGAACACCCATATGTGAAAATGAATATACTGGGCGTCTGAAATGTCATGTTCATTTTAAAGGAGTGTATTTAGTAGTATTTAGTAGTGGTGAGGTTGCAGATTGCAACAAACTGAATACCTCTGCGCTCCAAGTGTGTCAGAGAACTATGGTGGCCTTCAGGTAACATAAAAACTTGAAAGGTTCTCAGGAGCCATGTTATTGGTTTGTCCGTTCTGGGCTACTGTAGAAACATGGTGGGGGAACATGGCGGACTCAGTGAAGAGGACCTGCTCAGTATGTAGGTATGAAGGGCTCATTCTAAGCTAATGAAAACGCAAAGATTCTTAGTTTTTGGTGACTATACACTCATGAAAACATATACATTGTATTCCATTTCTGCTAATAAATCCCCCTAAATCCTATACACTGTCCCTTTTAAATTTAACACATACGTTGAAAAATATAATGCAATTGTGGAATTACATTATTATTATAATTTGAATCAAGTTTCCTTCCATAGCATCAGATAGGGCATGACATGACACAAAGCCCTTTGTGTCATGCCATCCTTTAAAATTAACCCCTCAGCCTCAAGGGCACTTCCAGACATGAAATCGATATTTGTCTTCTCTTAACTCTCAGGGAGAAAGTGAATGAGAGTAGTTTCCAAACTATTCCTTTAATTGGACATAAAAGGCAAAGCCACAACCAAAAAGAAACAGCTTGTAGCTACTGAAGCATGATATTGTTTTTTATGGTTCTGTTTTACGCTCCCACAGCACTTGGTTGAAGTTCGGAAATGATCATGGTCTTATAAATATGGTTAAATATTGATTTTGTATTCAATAATCATTCTCTTTTCTTGTTATAAATACCAAAGTGTTGTGCTCTGCTGGCCCACCATTCTCCAACTACCTTTGCAAGACTTCTGTGTGGTTAAAAACAAAACATGGTTATCATTGCTTCTGAACAGAATCCAGCAAAACTAGAAGACCCAAAACAACAAGGCCACAGATTGGCAAAAGTACAGCACATAGCCTTTCAGGGGAGTTTTATTTGGTCACAATAAAGGAATACAAACATGAACACTAAACAAAGCTGATTTAGGATTCACTTAAACCTTAAACAAAAACAGTTTGAGCTGGTTGCTGTGTGATGCCAGTTAAAACTCAACACGTAGAAGACAAGAGAACCCTCCAACATCTACAGGTGGTTCAAATAAACGGCTGGATAATCAAAGCCTTGATCTTTCCTCTGGCATTATCTAACAGATTGAGATTGCACTGTGTTTGGCGGTGTATGCTCTAACATCTGAATTTACTGCAATAAATGTGTCCAAAACAGTGAAATGCCACGCATCATGTGCAGGCTGTTTCCACTGAGTAGCAACAATTGTTGCGCTGAAGCTGCAACCTGCTGGTAGGCTACAGGAAGCTCTGGTGTCAGACCTTTTATCCCTGACTAAACCTTTGTTAAAGCTGTTAAGGCTGTAGGAATAACATGTCAGTGACTACTGTACAACACTTCTGTGAGGTGCAACGGTCAGTGCGGCAGTGTTTATAGGGCAGGCTAGGTTTCACTAAAGGACACCAGCTACTGTACTATGGAAGCCCATTCCTGCCATTGTGATAAAACTATGCTGTAAGAACTTATAATGAGAAACTATCTCAAAATAGTAAGTTAGAATCTAATCTAACTCAGATTTGTGGAAATGGGCTTCCATTGAACCAAAGCTACAGAAGCAAGTGTGTAGAAGCCCATTTCTGAAAATGTGATTGACATTTTGAGACACTAAGACATTATTTTGAGATACTAACTCATACTTTTAAGATACTAAGTCATTGTTTTGAGATACTAAGTCCCAGTGGTGGGCCGTCAGGGCCTGCAAGGTCTTCTCTGCTGGCCTAGACAGAATCACAAAGTTATAGCTATTTTATAATTTAATAATTTTTCTTAAATACACTACATGTATTGTCATTTTTTTCCCATTATCTTATTTTCTCATTGCACAGCTACTGTCTTCCTCAGTTGCTCTGCTTCCAGTGCAGCTTGTTTTAAGTAGAGCTTTTATCCAATCAGATTTCACCTCTGTGTCTCTAGGTGAGAACAGAGGCCCGAGGCCTGCAGACTCACAAGTGAATCCCTTTGCAGTTTAAGTGAATGGGGACGATATTGTTGATTGTCACAGTCTTCAACCAATCAGATCTTTAGTTTGACATGTTGGGCGTATTCTTTGACGTGCCAGAGCCTTCTAGCTGGCCTAGCCATATGTGATTGGTCAGTGGGCTAGTGTGACATGTTGGGCGGTGACAATACCAATATCTGCTGCCTCTGTGGAGCAGACATTTTCAGCCCTCAAACGCATTAAAACGTATTCAAGAAATACAACTGGGGAGGCTAGACTGTCTTCACTGGCGTCCATGAATCGAGAAGGACTTCTTACTGGAACTAAAATGCACGGATGTACTGAACAACCATGAGATTAAACTCTTTATTAACAAAGAAAGGAGGATGCACTTTGTCTTTAAATAGTGAACAGCAGCTCTGGTAAGTGAACTGCTTTTGTTTTTACATCTGCAGTAGCTTTAATATGCTTGTTTACATATTATTATTTGTACAACTTGTTTTTATGAAGTTAGATTATTGTTTGGTTTTATATGTGATAGGAACCATTGTTACGTCCAATGTTGCTCTGGGGACACATTTAGTCGGTGCCAGTGTTGCCAACTTGGCGACTTGCTCACTAAATCTGGCGACTTTCTAAACCCTCATGGCGACTTTTTTTGTCAAAAGCTACTAGTGACAAATCTAGCGACTTGTTCTGGTGTTATTGGAGACTTTTGTGGTGTTTTGACTCTGACGTTAAAGCACGTACGTTCTGCACTGTCGTGAACGAGCAGCGGGTGCTGCCGTGAGTCGCACCAAAGCACTCACAGGCGTTTCCTCTTACAGCAGCCTCGCACAGCAGTCCCATCTGCAGTCAGAGCAGAGAGGAGACGCACTCCGCGTATTCATGTATCTGCACTCTGCAGTTAGTGTGTTTATAGGTGTTGAGCTTCATTTTTACATGAAACAAATAACCATAGCTGTGGCATCATAATGAGGTGTTTCAGCTGCAGGACAGCAGTGAAGGCCCAGGTATAAAATGCAAGGCCCGCCACTGCTAAGTCCTTATTTCAAGATAATAAGACATTATTTTGAGATATTAAGTCATTATTTTAAGATACCAAGTTAATGAATTGATCAAATAATGACGTACTATCTCAAAATAATGTCTAAATATCCCAAAATAATGACTAAGTATCCCAAATTAATTCGTTTGTATCTCAAAATAATGACTTAGTATCTCAAATAATGACGTAGTATCTGCTTTCATCATCCATTAAACCAGAGCAACAGAAGCAAGAGTATAGAAGCCCATTTGTGATCATTATTTTGAGATTCTAAGTCATTGTTTTGATTAAGCCATCTAAATGCCTCTGGTGTTCCCAGCGTATTCAGTTTTGAATCTGACTTTAGTTAATATATTGGAGAAGATGCTGAATATTTTGCTCCAAAGGCTTTCTATCCTTGGGCAGAGAGCCAAACTGTTTTTGTTAAAGTGGCTTCTTGGATCTGACATATGTCGCAGAGAGAGGGAAACACTAAGCAATTGTTTTATTTATTTTTGATTTTGAATAATCCGTGCAGCACTTTAAATTGCATTCGGCACTGATATATTATAACAATATGCAAACTGTAAGCTAGTCTTGTTATAACTATAAAGGATTACCTCAAGGGTTTCCCTTTCACTCCGTATTCTCCTTTTTTTCATTTGCAATCGTTATGACGACCTACTTATCATGTAAATCAAATGATTGCGGACTGTGTATGAACATTTTTTCTTTTTCTTTTCTTTGATGTTTTGAAACACGTCCATACCAAGAGGGAGGGCAGGCAGTTAAATATGCACTTTTACTTTTGTTACCTATGCAGTGAAGTGCAACTTACCTTCTAGTCTGGTTAGTTACGTGTATACTAGATGTTTTCATTGTTTAGCTTTGTGGAAGGACGTTATTTAGCTGTATATTTAAAATATAGTTTTTATTCAAATTCTTTTGTTAAATTAAAGTTATGACGGGCACAATTATCAATTTCATCATAAGGAGTTGTTTGATAGATTGTTTTTGTTTTGTATTTTTTTGGTTGAAGAGCCTCTGATTCTTTTGTGTCCCAAATTTACACAATAGCTGAACTGGTTATTTCCTTTGTTTCATGCTAAATTGTGTAAAAGCTTTTTTTGTCAAGGGGGGGCTAACCTATTACTTGAAATCTTATTTCAGAATAACATGGACAAGGAATACATTTCTGTTTTAAGGGGAGACACTAGAGGCAAAACCATTGCTTTTTATGCACTGGTCATTTTTAAGATTTTGGATTATTTTGCTTCCATAACATGTCTTCTTTCAGACTAGTGAGAAAACATCCAAAATACACATTTAGTGTCTATTATCTGTAGATTTCTGCTAAACTTACCAAGAGTTACCATATAATGCCTCATTTGCATATTCAAACATAACATTCCAGATAACTTGGTATTCAAAAATAATAAAAAATTGCCTCAATAAAAGTAATCAACTCTCAACGTTGTTATGATAAATTTGATATTCAATATTCCTTCTGTTAAAAACCTTTGACTCTAATATGTTAACATGAAACAAGATTGTTAAACCCTGGCTTTATCCAATGTTCAGATTTATCTTCTGGAAATGTAACATATATAATAAGATAATCTATGGTTTGCATATTTTTGCGTACATACATTTTCCCCAAAAATATTATACAACAAATTATAAAGTAAATACGTTTCACAAAGTTATAACAATAACACAAAAGTCAAATTAGTGAATACAAATAAATAAATCTTGCTGCCTCGTGTCGGATGACGTCACACCACGTCCGCCTGCCCTTTCTATCCGTGCGCGAGCTCGACAGTCCAAAGTATAAAGCAAGTAGCGCGAGCCCCTAAAGAGAGAAAAAAGTGTTGTCGATAGAGAGGGGCGCACAGAGGAGCGCACACTAACGCGTGCAGACACATATTTAGTGGGTCAACGGAATACTGGCCCGTGCGTGCACATGTACACGCAGAAAAGCGGACGTCTTTACAACTTAATTACGGAGTAAATCACCCAACAATGGATCGGGAGTTATGGATTTAACGGGTAGAGGACTTGAAATGGGCGGTCGGCTGGTGGTGTTGCTGCTGTGGAGTTGCCTGCTGTCGGCGGTTGACGGTACGTTGACTTTTTTTGTTCACAACATGGATCCGCAAGGAACAAGGACCGCGGAGCCACCGGGAGAAAGGCGCGTTAAGAACACCGTCGTTAACACGCTGTTGTATCCGTGCGCCTCGTTCCCCACTAACGCTCCCGCATTGAGTTGAGCCACAGCGCTAGCTGTGATTCCTTGTTCTGAAAGTTGAGGTTTTTTGTGTGTCCCAAGGGTACAACAACACAGTAGTTGCAATGAAAAGTCTCGAAACTTTTGCATAGGTGCGCGCGACACACTGGAGGAGAAAGCCCAGTGTAGCCAAACAGCCTCTCGCGCTTTGTCAGAACCGGTGCGGTTGACGAGTTTAAATGTGTCGGAGCATAAATGAAGTTTGAAGCCGAGCCTGGGCTATTTTTCTCGGGCCTCGGCAGCGCGAGCCATTCCTGCTCGGTGTCGGGTGTCACGCAGACTTTCTGCTTTGATAGTGAAAAAAGAAAGCTGGAATGTCTTATTTTTGCGGGAAGAAAACGCTGCCGGACACGCTAAAAAATGTTTTTCCCACTCCGGGTCAAGGTCTTTTATAAGTCGTACTTTCTCCAGCGGCTAATTTGCGGTTTTTATTATTTTATCTTTAAGTGCCCAGTTAGAGGCGGAGCTTACCTTCCTCTCATATGGATGCAAGGCATTAGCTAGCTCGTGTTTGTCTGCTTGCATCTTAAAACTAAAGCTTGATATTTCATGCTCTGATATATATATATATATATATATATAAAGTATAACCTACACAGACCTATAAACTGTAGTCCAGTAAAAGATGCATATTAACCTCAAGTCCAGATCTGGTGATGATAATCTAATTATTTTCACTAAAGACATGATATCTGTGCTTTTCCTTTTAAAGCTATGCCTTCATAGAACTGTCAGCATCCGCTCGGAACTAGTTCTCATAATGGTGCACATCGTTAGTTACAGAGAACAGGATGCGTTACAGTGAGTTTACCCTCAGTGAGTGAATATTATGCTCTCACGTTTGATTCTTGCCTTTAAATGTCACGTTTACCTCCCCTAGACACATTTATAAGCCTGCCTCCTGATTATAACCCTCTCTAAACCAGGTAAACACGGTTGGTAAAGAGTCCCAAAGGGTGCAATTCTCTGGAGATTAAATGGTTTATTTCGAAATGTTTAAATGGTAGAAATGACGATAAATAAGATATCCAAACAAAATATACACCCAAATTTAGGTTTGATGTTGTTAAAGATGGTGTGAGTTTTGTCTTGTGCTGTAAATTAAGTATTTAAAAAACAAAGGAAATGTATCCACTGGGTCTGTGGGTATTGGAGCGAGGTGCTACTTAAAAAAATGTTGAATATTATTATATCAATGTACTGCCCTTAGTATTCTTTTAGTATTTTTTTAGGGGCAAAAGACTTATGATGGAAAACTGCATCGTGTCAAAAGTTGGCACTGAATGTGTGGTCGGTCGGCTGAGTCCTCCTTTACCCGTTCTTTATTCCGATATTTCTTTGTGGTTTTGTTCATTTCATGCAGTTTATAAATTAAAATTATCGTTTGATTTGTAAGGCTGTGTGCATTCAGATCATTTTGTATAATCTCTTAAAGTGACGACAGCCCTATATTCCCGAATAGTCCACTGAAAAAATGCATTTATTACAGAACAGTAATTCTGCTCAACAACGCATCATAACCAACACGGAACATATCATAAGTGCAAAAAAACGACTACGGACCTACAACAGCATCATAACCAACACGTAACATATCATAAGTGCAAAAAAACAATCGTTGACTCAAGTATGTTTTGCCTCACTTTTACTTTTACTCCAGTCAAACCATGTCACTAAACATTCTAACTCTATCAGGGTCAAGAGTCAACACCAAAAGAACTGATTTACAAAAGCATCATGATAACCAATGGAAGCAACTACTTACAATAGCAGGAGTGAACTTTGTACCACCTCCTACCTCTATTCAGAACGTTACGACACAGAGGACCTTCAGTCAGATCACTTTTATTTCTGTAGCCCAATATCACTCATCACAAATGTGCCTTAGGGGCGTTACTATCTGTACATAAAAAGACACCGTCCGACCTTTGACCCTAACCTACCTTGTAACTAGCCTACTTTTTGTAGGCTAAGCAGGAAGTTAGCATCACACTGCTTCCCTCAACAAAAAGCGAATGGGATTCTTCCATTAGATTTTTGTAGAAAATGCGCTTTGTGGTGAACAAACGTTGATGATACTTACACGTTTTGTTCAGCGAGATCGTCTTCACGATGATCACCAATGTTTATGACTTTTGAAGCATGAATGCTATCGGCAAAAGTAAAACGCTAACGTTAGGCTATAAAAAATACCAACAATACGGTCACATGAAGTCACGTCGGCACCACTAAGCGAAAGGCGTGTTCACCATGGTGACGTTTTGTAGTCTCATTTAGCCACTCGTTAGCAACTTAAACAAAATATAAAAGCGTCACAATTTTACAAAAAACTAATTACGAGTGGTGTATTTACTGAATAATTGTATGTTTTAGAACAAAAAAACATTTGAGTATGGTGATATTATGTTTTGTGATAGTGTATTGATTCGATTTTGAAATCAAATTTTTTTGGGGAAAAAATAACTTAATTGACTGTATGTATTTTTGACTGATGTAGAATGTTATTTCCTTTTCTCAGGTTGCACACAGAGTAGGGCTAAGACGTCGGATGGACTGTGATAAATGCAAATGCAAATCACACTGTTCTTTTTCTTCTTCTTTTAACTCAGATTATGCACAGTTTTCCTAAAATTAGATTTAACAAAATAAAAATTGCATTGCTTACAGTATCGCAATGAATTGAATCATAGCCCCTGTGTCAGGATACGTATTGTATCACCACATTATTGCCAATACACATACAGAATAACAAAAAAGTCAAACTACAGTATTCATCAGCGGGACAAAACCATAGATATATTGTAAACATAATATGACAAATGGATCCGGGAGAACAGCTCCCACGTTCCTCATATCGCCATGACAACAGGATGGCACATAAGTATCATGACTATGTTTATTGACAGTGAAAAACACCGCGAGTCTGTCTGACTCAAACCGTGAGTGTGCAGAAAACTCTCGCTCTCGTTTAGTCCTGAACAAATAAGAATGATGTCCCACGTTTGGCACTGAGGTGACCACATGTATGCACGCTTCACACCCATTGGTCAGAAACACCACAGAGGTGTCAAAACCACTGCAGGGCAAACATCACAGCTGTGTGTGTGTGTGTGTGGGCTGTCGGATCACTCAGTAAATGGTGTGTTTTTTCATAAATGATGTGAAGTCTACACCACAGCGTCTGATCTTTAAAATGCTGCTTTCTTGTGAGAACTACAAACTTGGGTCTCCATGTTAGTAGAGACCTCCGTCCACAGTGACACCTTTCTCTGTTTCTGTTGTATGAAATATGCTGGTGATAATAAATACAGGACATTGTCCTTCCCAAACTGCTGCCCAGCGCTAAAGAAGTGTTTTACTTGAGTGCCTGAGTAATAATTCATATATTGATAAGTGGTTCCCGTGGTGCATTCAGAGTCCTGTACACGACAGTGTTGCTTCGCTCCAACATATTGTTGCCACAATACTGGAATTTTCTTACTTTGATTATAATACCTCGAAAAATATCGATTTTCGATACCACGCACCATTGAGGGCTTAAAATGTAGCTTTTTATTGAAAGATACATCATTCGTGGGTGTATCAACTCGCTGTCGGAGAAAATATTATTTCATATATTTATTTTTGACCACACTGCTCTGACACTCATAAAACTTGCATCAAATTGGTATTGGGCCTCAATACTTGGTGAGTAAAGCCTGTAGCTTTGAGTTATGAAGAGTAACATAGAATGTCAACTTGCTTTTTGAAGAAAGAAAGAAAGTCATTCCAAACTGGGACATGTCAAACTCGCTGTAGTTCGTGGGCCCAGTTTGATTTCAAGTAAAACCATTGCATAATAACCAATAAATGACATCAACTTTGAATGCTTCCCTCTCTTTGAGTGTCAATAGGTACACGTACATTCTGCAAACGTTCACAGTTAATGAACTCGGTTTTACAGAACAGTCGATGAGCAGCCAAGAGACGTCTCTCTGATCTCTCAAACCTGCCGACCATTCATTTATCTTCTCAACTTCTCGTATCATTCGCCTGTGGGCCTGTTGTGACCCACGGGCTGTATGTTTGACAGCCATGCCTTTCATATTATGTTATTATAGGCACTAACACTGATGCAGTGAGCAGCTTTGCATACTCTGAACTAAGGTATTGGGGGGGGGAAAAGCATTGCTTTGGTATCATGAATTTGGGATGAAACTCAGGTATTTTACTGGCAAAACTATTGAAACATTATATTATTATTAAATCCCTAGTTTTGACTTTGATAGCAGCACAAAAAAAAATCTTGACTTCTCGTTTTCTTTGACGATCGTAACACAAGGTCCACTTACTAGCTTTTCTTCTCCCCCAGAGCTTTCAACCACCTCAGATGGTCTTTATCAGTGGATGGATAAACTTTCACCGTTTACTAACGTTTATCCCACACTCGCAGGATGTGTTCATCTTCTAGTCCAATTTAGAATCCAAGTTTGCCGGCGTGCATGTGGTCCGCCGGCCAGGACAGGATGGTGTGATGCACGGCAACGCGATGGGCAGCAAGAACTTCCGGCTTGTTCTGAAAGGTCTCCGCGATGCATTCACAATCCTCTGTGTCAGGCAGACCTCGCTGCACACACATCAGCTTCTACTAGTTTGACGAGCTGAGAGTCGTAACAGAAGACGTCGAGGAAAGACTCAGCAAAGTGTCTCTTGTGTTGAGCGCAGCCGCGTCATAAATCCTTTTTGTCTATTTGGTCGTGCATTACTCTGTCTTAAAAACTCTCAGACGTTGAAAAGTGGATTCCTTTTGCTGGTCCTGGTCCAACACCCATCTTATACTTTGAGTATACCTTCATTACTTCATTACCAATTGTAGCTGTGTTTCCACTTCTAATCCTGCGTAAAAAAACAAAAGCCAGTGTCCTGTTCTTCGGATGCTAATATCTCAATGTTCAAACAGCAATGCATTTATTTTTTCCAGCATTAAAAAGCATAGAAACCAACAGGTTCTTTCGGCGTAGGACTGCAGCTAACCATTATTTTCTTTACGTTTTAATCTTTAATAGTTTGTCAAATGTCAGAAATTGTGAAAAAGTCCTGCAAGTTATGATTGCTTAACTATGGTTTCATCTTACTGCATTTTACACAAAGAAAAAAAAGATTAAAATCATGAATTCTCCACAAGCTTGAAAAGATGACATTTTTTTGTCCATAGGTAAAATATTGAAATATTTGATTTAGTCCGTCTTACTTTCTCATCTTCTTTGACCAACATCCATCACCTCTGTCTGGTTCTGCTTCTGTCCTGTAGGGCTGGGTAATATTTTGTATCTATCAAAGAGTGAATACCGAAGTATCTGTAACAACACTTAAACAATTATTACTTTAATGTCTTACTCTCATTAAAGAAATGGCTGTTTTTCTCCCCAAAATTTATTTTATTTCACAAAAGAAGCCAAAGTTGTCATATGTTTTAACCGTCCATACACAAGCAGCTCAACTGACGTGTGAATGGGAAAATTAATCTTTTTTCGGGGTGGGGGCTGGTCTATTTGGGTGGGCCACTCGAAACACAAAAAACAAACTTTCTCTGCCAACCTGGGTATGTTTTTCTTTCCACTGCTGAGATCAACCAATAGGTGATTACCTCACTGCTCTCCATTAGCCCGCTCTATATGGACCATTGCATTCAGTGCATTCAGGAGAAGTGGGGAGAGAGGAGAGGGAATGTAGAGGAGAGGAGGAGAAGTGGGGAGGGAGGAGAGGGAATGTAGAGGAGAGGAGGAGAAGTGGGGAGAGAGAGAGAGGGGAGAGGGAATGTAGCGGAGAGGAGAAGTGGGGAGGGAGAGGAGAGGGAATGTAGAGGAGAGGAGAAGTGGGGAGGAGACAGGCGAGACAAAGAGAAGAGGAAAGGAGTAGAGAGGGAGGAATGGGGCAGAGGTGGAGGGAGAGAGGAAGTCTGTGGTAGTCTACCTTGATTTCTCCAGGGTCCCACGCACACACACACACACAGGTTGCATAACTGCGCTCGCTGCACACATTTTTCTCGACTGGGGAGGTGTTAAGAAAATCTCTTGCGACCCTACACACACACACACATACAGAGGTTGCTGTTAAGATGGGTTCTGATAAGATGTAAAGCGAGGGAGCCTGCAAGCTTTCTCCAAGTAGAACAAAGCAGGAGAGCTGAGTTGTGTGTGTGTGTGTGTGTGTCTGTGTGTGTGTGTGTGTGTATGTGCGTGTGCGTGCGCACACATCCAGAAAGGGGTGCAGCAGTGCATTGCCTGAGCTTTAGAAACTTCTTTTGGGACCCTTCTTTCTTTTCATGCTGCCACCTCAGTATGACCTCCTTCCCCCCCAAACACCCCATCACACACACACAAAAGCCCCCCCCCCCCCCATCGTACTTCAATTGCTAATCCCATTGACAAACTCAAATGTAGTCTTTTGGTCTTCTTTTGTGTTGTGTTGCACCCATGCGCGCGCACACACACACGTCCATCCATCCAAACAATTCCAGGTGCAGTGATGTCATTTGTCTTCCCACATGATGCAATTTCAAATTTAACAACATTTGTAGAATTTCATAGCTGTGATTTAAATAAATGTTTTTCACTTCTGTGTGTCAGTGTTGGATCGAATAATGTTCGCGTGAATGAATCATTACTGTGTAATAAGGAGTATTGAACCAGAATGTAGGAGAGTTAGCCAATTGTCTTTGTCTTTTGACATATTGCGATATGTTTTTGTTTTTTTTCAGCGATGAGTTGAAAAGTAATTATATATTAATTTGAATCTCTGATGGGAATTTAAAACTGCTTGCATGACATATTTGCTCACAAGCTGTATGTGAGCAAATGGTTTTCTGCTCGTGTTTTGCCTGATAGTGTTTTCATCGATACAGTTGGGTATTTAATATTGTACTGCCAGCTGCTGTCTTGACGTCAATGTGACAGCATTCAGACTAGACTTGTGCAGGGATGACCCGAGAAACTGGTACTTTGGTACCAAGTCGATGCCAGAACTGTGACAGTCTGGTCAGGGCTGGAGACGAGAGAACAAGTCTTTGGGTGATAAACTTGAATAAATGCAGTTGTTTGAAGGAGATGTTTTCACAGCAATATAACATTATAATGGAATTATGACCTGTTTGACTTCCTAACAAAACGTGTATGCAAACAGTAATAAAGGAGTGAAGGACATGGGATTTATTATTTTACTTTTTTCTTTACCATGGTACTGAATTAGTATTGAAAATAGTGGAATTTCTCTTGTTTTATTATCGACTTCTGAATATCTGCTTTCGTGACATCACTAGACTTGTGCCGGGTTGGAAGTGTGGTAGAAATGCTAACGTCAGGACTTGCAGATAGATAGATAGATAGATAGATGTATGTATACTTTATTCATCCCCAGGGGGAAATTTGTTGTGTTAAAGAAAACCTGTAAAATTGGCCTTGCATTTACGTCACGAGGTGCATGACTAAAAGGGGTCTAAAAAATCCTCCTTTTGTGTCTGTGTGCCAGACCCTTCAAATGTACGTTCTCCATGTGTGAATGTGAAGTTTAGATGCAGCAGTCTCGTCCTCTCCGTCACCAGGAAACCCCGGCTAGCCAGCACTAATCCTCCTGGAGCATCTCTGTTAGGCCAGAGGTGACCTTAAGAGCCCCCCAGTGTGCGGTCTGGACTCTCTCTCATATCTATTTAGATCTGTGTCACTCTGTTCTGTCTGTCTCGGTGATGGGCCTGTTGTTTAGTGTCGTACAGCTGCGGGCTTGGGCCGTCACTTTGTGCTATCGCGTTAGCTCAGTAGATGGAAGCTTACTTCTATGGTTCCTGTGTAAGCCAGATCACTACTTCCTGTTTGATGGGAACATTTTAAACAGTGATTTTTCAGATTAGTTTGACGCTTGTTGTCTCAATGAATATGTTTGGTCTACAAAACCGGAATCAGAAATTTCCATCACGATATCTTCGAGCACAAGGTGACGCCATTAAATGTCTCGTTTTTCCAACAGAATCCTAAAAATGTCAGAATCACAGCGCTGTCGATGCTCACAACAAGCAAGAAGACAACAAGTGTAGCCGGCAAAGCACCATAAACCAATTGTAATTATCTGTAAACTCATATCTCATATTCATGGACTACTTTATTGCTTTTATACAAGCCCTGTAAAGAAAGGAGTCGAGTATTACCTGTATTATAAAGAATCAAAGATTGAATATCCTGTAAACAATTTGATTTGGCTGAAAAATATTTGTAAGACCTCCTGTTTCTGAAGCATCTTAAAACAAATTGGTCTTCTTTGTAAAAACCCCTCCGACATACAGTTGTGTGAAAAAGTGTTTGCCCCCTTCCTGATTTCTTATTGTTTTGCATGTTTGTCACACTTAAATGTTTCAGATCATCAAACAAATTTAAATATTAGATTAAGATAACACAAGTAAACACAAAATGCAGTTTTTAAATGAAGGTTTTTATTATTAAGGGGAAAAAAAAATCCAAACCTACATGGCCCTGTGTGAAAAAGTGATTGCCC
>NW_022280420.1:21108-37523 GCF_004355925.1 Anarrhichthys ocellatus
AAATAAGAAATCAGGAAGGGGGCAAACACTTTTTCACACAACTGTATTTTAAGTGCTTTTATCAGTGAACTATTTTCGACAGTCACATCTGAAAAACTGAATGCGCCAAGTTCAAATAATTCGGGGGGGGCGAGTCCGCTCGTTGTGCTAACCTCGGCACAGCGCACAGCAAATATAAGTATCCGGGCGGAACTCGCACTGCAGAGCTTTGGTTCCACTTTAACGTGCATCAATCTACACTCAACATTTTAGAAACGCTAAAATGGGTTACCAAATCTACTTTGGCGGACGTTAATATACCTGGGCGGCCCGCCCAAGTAAAGATTATGCACGGGAAACACTAAAATAAGCCCTCAGTGCTCCACTTATGACATGCGAGTATATATGCTGTGTACAGGGTCCGTAAGTGCAGTACTACAGCTTGAGTTAAATGTCTTAAGAGTGCTGTTTTACCACAGCTTGGTTGCTGATGCCAGGACCTCTTTCAGTTCAAACTTCCCATAGTGATTTGTTCTTTGTCTCAGTGAGGCTGCAAGCTTTGAAAGTTACTTTCTATGCGATTAGTGGACACGAAGACTTTAAAATCCAGGCTCTTTCTCACTATGTGTTTCACATCTATCAGGTCTTATCATCTAACCGCCAACCAGCGTCGGAAATACACGAGGGCAAAGGGCAAAACTGCCCCTAAGAAATATAATTTTGCCCCTGATATCACTAGGAGAGGGGCAAAAAATGCCCCCGAACTTTCTAAACGAATAAATAAATGGAGCGCTTCCTAATCAGACCTGTGACTGCGAGACTGCGGTCAACTCAGCAGACACTTAAATTGTAGTGCACCTATATCCTGAAATTCACGTTAAACTCATTCAAACGGCACAGATCGGGAACGAGCGAAGGACTTTGAAAGTTAACGGAAAGATTAACGTGAGACAACATCCGGTTTCTTCAGACGAACATCCAGTTTTCAGAATAAGATGCCAACAAAGTATACATATTGCACAATGGAAATTAGATTAAATGAATTATATTCACATTACGTATAAAACATGCTACCTGCATCTCGTGAGTTAAAGGTAAAATACACCTAAATTGTGCGTAAAGTCTCTTTATTCTTTGATTTGAGGGTTGCTGGAAATGAATAATACCTGACTGACAGTCAATTAAGATATTTTACTAAGTAAAAACTCTGAACTGAATTTGTACCTTCAAATGGCACATTTTTTTAATTTTTAAGGTGCTATAAAAATGTTTTTCTCAAAAATTCCACACAATGACTAATGCATAAGGTCAGGACAAAAATGGGTAATATCACAATATTTGAGGACTCGTTGGAGATTCGGTGACTTAATAATTGTTAATAGTTGTTTAAAAAATGTAATAATAACAATAAATAACAACAAAGAAATAAGAATAAAATTGAATATGATTGTCTGATTTATGTTTGTTTTTTGAATCTGTAGACTACTGCCTAATAGTCTTATTATTGCCATTTGATGACAATTGCTCATATACTGTAAGCCTAAATAAGTATATGTATTCTTTTTTTAACAAAGGTTAAATGTTATTTCACAAGTTTCAAAAAGTGCCCCCAATTTTTTGAAAATGCCCCTGGATTTCAGTCAGTGAGGGCAAAAATTGCCCCCAAAAAATATGTAAATTTCCTACCCTGCCGCCAACATATGATACAAACTAACTATGAAACAATGTAATACACAGATAGAGATCAGAAACAGACTCTCAAAGCTCGATAAAACCGGAATCTTGGTTGTTAAAATCCACATGGTGGATTAATGGCGAATGGATTAATGTTGTGTCTCCTTGAAGGACACTGGGTTGCTGTGGGACAGTGTCCACACTGATGAGGCGGTGTGTCTTAATGCCGTGGGATTACAGTAGCCCCGCGCTGCCAAACCGCAGCGTAGCGCTCTGCCGTCCTGCCAGGCCAGACCACAAGCTTCCCCAGAGGCACCACGGCAGCTGCTGTGACAGCCACGGCCTCCGACAGGGGAGGTCAACGTCCTCGAGTCAGACACACACACACACACACACTTTACACACTTATATATGTGGTCCAACTTTTTTTTGTTTGTTTTCTATCTGGTAGCGTTTGAAGGACAGAAATGTAAAACTTGTTTGTGCACATTCAAAAGATCTGTTAGGTCTTTCTTTTGGATGGCCTCTGATTCTTCCAATGAGTTTTTTTTTTTATTTCAGCCAAAGCTTGTTTGCTGTTTTGGTGTCTTGTTGTGAACTTGACTTTGGCATGTGGCACTGTGGTGGTGTGCAGGTAATAACCTGGATACACTTGGTCTTTATGGGTAAAGTATACGGTATTCAGTGCGGTAACATCTACCTGAGCTGCCAATGTACAAATTGTTATCAAATA
This sequence comes from Anarrhichthys ocellatus, assembly GCF_004355925.1. Classification (NCBI taxonomy): domain Eukaryota; kingdom Metazoa; phylum Chordata; class Actinopteri; order Perciformes; family Anarhichadidae; genus Anarrhichthys; species Anarrhichthys ocellatus. The sequence continues at coordinate 23,495 of NW_022280420.1, forward strand.
ACAACAAAGACTAAAGTGTATTGTTTTTATAACTAAAGTTGGTGCTTCAGTGGAAAATTGAAATGCGGTGTCACCTCAACAGGTGATCAGATGGATCAGAAGTGTTCCGATTTGCACGTTTGCACACTGCAAAAAGTTGTCTGCCATGTTCATTTGGGAAATACAGCGTCAGTGAAGTCAGTCTCAGGACGGTGACACTGAAAAAAACAGCTGTCTGTCAAAAGACTATTTACACACTCGCTCAGATAAAAATGCTAACAATAATTTCAGATTATAACATTCCAAATAAATCGTTCCTTTGCCCTTGAGGTAAAAATCACAAAGCCCTCTGGGTAAATAGTCAGAATGCATCATTTGGGGTGAAGAAGAACCTCTTGTTGTATGAAATGGAGCCAATTAATTGCTTCTCTACTTGGAGAATTTCAATCGGATCAGTTCAAATCAGTTGTTTCTCTATAAGACTGATGCAATAATAATAATGATTTACTCGACCCAAAACCAAACAGCAGTCACAACTTCACTGTTTACCAATGACAGCATTCAAAGGTGTGAGAAGTGAGTTTCTTTAGTTACAGAACACAGTTGCAGGATGTTGGACTTGTGTACTTGGTGCCGGTAAAAACAAAAAAGGTTTGTAATGTTTCAAATGTTATTTATCTTCTCCTTTCCAGGCTCACCTCTCCTCCTGTTCGCCAACCGGCGCGACGTGCGGCTGGTGGATGCCGAGGGCGTGCGGGGCGAGTCGGCCATCGTCGTCAGTGACCTTGAGGACGCGGCGGCGGTGGACTTCCTGTATTCCGAGGGTCTGATATTTTGGACGGATGTCAGCGAGGAGGCCATCAAACAGACGCACTGGAATCAGTCATCCAACTGTAAGGCCGTTTATTCTTCTGCTTCCTCATTAAACCAAACATTTACTGTAGCTACATGTTAAAGGGTTTTGGAGAAGAACTCATCCCCCCTCTTGCCACAGGTTTTTTCACACTGTGTATGTTTTGTGGTTGCAGCCCTTAAAGAAGCGCTGGGAACCAGCCAGACTGTGGTAGTGTCGGGGCTGGACAGTCCTGACGGGCTGGCCTGTGACTGGCTGGGCAGAAAGCTCTACTGGACAGACTCGGAGACCAATCGGATTGAAGTGGCCAACCTGGACGGCACCTCCAGGAAGGTCCTGTTTTGGATGGACCTGGACCAGCCCAGAGCGATTGCCCTCAACCCCGCTCAGAGGTAACAAAAACACGCTCTTCACACTACTCTAAGATAAGATTATAAATGTAGTTTATGAGTTTACAACATAAAGGCGACAGCTTAATCAGCCTGTCTCTCTCCGAGTTGGCGTGGATTGTTACATTTGTTGAAAATGAAAGCGTATCTGTTCTAAAAAGTTTTAAAATGTCACACAATCGTTGATATCCTCTGCTCTCGTGAAGATAAGGTCGCCTGCACCGGTAACAAACGACACACTAACACACTGACAGAATCTGTGTTTTTGTGTTTTTACCCGAGCTGGACCAGAAAATATTCAGCTAAAACTGATCCCCACTGTTCATCTGTGAAGTTTGCCGGAAGCGATGTAATGTAGCCCGGATGCGTTTTATGTGGAGTGAGCACTGCGCCGGACGTTTAAAAAAGATTGCCTTTTGAATGCTACGTAGTTTGTTGTTGGTTAGGAGGCCCTTTGGCCTTTTAATAGCCGCACAAAGAGCATGCCTTCTTTAAATTAACATTTTGAACTATAGTAGCAACACAGTGTAAACAATGCCGAAATATCGTTAGTAGCCTAGCATACTTGAGCTAAAGGTGCAGGGTGCAAAGATATGAGAGTGAATAGAGAAGATGGTGGGGGAGAAGGCCTGCTCCCTCCATGCTTTGACCTCACGCTGACCTCCCTTCTATCTTTAGATCAGATGATAGATATGTCGTTTACTTATGATTGTGTGTTAACAGTTTTCATGATGACATGGGGGACAGAAGTCTCCAACCATGACCTCTGCAGAGCTTGTCTGAAGACTGCTTTTAAATCAAGAGGTTCAGTGAGTCCACTGAGCTCCTTAGTTCAGGCTAAATGCACTGAACCCTTTCCTTATACTGCAATTAAACACTCTTTTATCCCGTATTGCTCAATCCTTATGGGTCTTTCGTACTGTAAACAGCCTGAATACCACGTCAGCTCCAAGACCAGTCCGATTGTACGGTTTACATTTATATAGATTACGATAACCACAGGGTGTGTCTGTGTTTGGAGTTGTTGGCATATCTGCTGGTCACACTGTAACTGAAGCTGGACGGGTGCAGGGCAGGCGGGAGAGAAGAGGAAGCCCTCAGTGAAACTATGCAGTTCAACCACTTCATTTAAGTGAAAGTTACGACCCCAAAACTGTCCTTTTATAACGGCTCGTGGTTGCCGCGTAAAATGTAGGTACAGGAACGAAGACAAATAAGATCCAGGTTGTTCTTGTCCTTTATATCAGTATACAGTAGAGCAGTGGCGGGCTGTGCATTTTATACCTAGGCCTTCACTTTTGTCCTGCAGCTGAAATACCACCTTATAACCACATGATGGCGCCACAGATATGATCAGTTTCTAAGGCTGTAACTATGTACGTATTAAATGTACGTAAATTTCGGTACGAGACTTGCAATACGTTTGAATAGTACTAGAGCATCTGGGAAATGCAGAAGCTTATATTCAGGAAAATATAATGTTTTCTGCGCTCATGGAGGACAGTGGTTCTCAGCTGGTCTGGCTGTGGGACACACCATCACTCCTTAATGACAAGTCGTGGCCCAAAGAGATCGTCTTATGATTTTACTTTCACAACTTAAGCATTGTACTGCTCTGCAGTGTCTTTCCTCGTCTCAGTCCCCTGTGTCACGGTGTGTGGTACATCTCACTCAGTCAGAATGCCCATATTTGATTGGCTGAGCTGCATCACGTGATGTGATTCACTACCCGACATGCCTCTGCTATTAAGCTTCGTTTCACGATAGTCACGTGCTCGCCCACTGACCAATCACAGCACACTCTGCACCTCGCGGCAGACACTGAGCTGCACTAATGCTGACGTCATTATAGGTCGGCGAGCAGGCTCTGATACGTCAAAGAATACGCCCAACAGAGCGTGCATATATACAAGGTCACCATAATCAGGTGCTGGTCCACGGCCCCAGAGCCTCCTTCACCTTGGGCCTCGTCCAAGCCAACCCTCTGTCTCACTGCAATAAACACACACGCTTTTACAGCCCACGTGAGCACCACATGTGGATTAATCCGCAGCTGAAAATAGTCCCCATCAAATGCACTATTTTTTTTTCCTTTTGAATAACGTTTGATAAAAGCTGCAGTGACCAGCTGTTTTAGGAGTTTACTGAGGCTTTTTAGAAGTGAAACTACCGGCCTATATTGTATATGTGAGGCGTTTTGTTTAAGAGTTACGTTTTCAGTAGGAGCCGATTATTGACATTTGGTTTTGAGGTTGTTTTTTGTTGCCTAAATCTGATCAAATTGCTGTAAGAATAAGTCGTTTTCAAACATTTATCTTTCAAGCCAGGTTTATCTACTTTGAGTCTATCGATTTCACTCAAGATAGTCAAAGTTCAAATTAGTTAAGGACAAGTTAAGTGCCGCTCAGTCAGTGTTTAGCCAGTTATATTCAAGTCAACTTCAGTTGTGTTTAAACCAATGAAATCAAATCCGCTCAAACCAAATGCGAGTAATTTCAAAAAGTTATTTTCGCGTTAGTTCAAGATAGTGCAGTCGACTCATGCATTTTCGGAATCAGTCACACAAATACAATCACAGCACCTTCTCTCTCTCGGCTTTCCTGCTCTGTAATTGTCGTGTGTACGTTGCCGGCCAAAGGAATGCAGATCTCATTCATTGATTCTGAAACTATGGACACAAACACATAACTGTGTGTGTGTCTAAGAAAGAGAGCTAGACACACACGATACCACGGCATTTAATAAGTACCATTCAAACCAAAAAGACATCGGTTGTCTGACAGGCTGATTTATTGGGCTTCAATTTATTTGACTTTAACTTGATTTAACTGGAGCAGAGCAGAGCCGGAGTAGTTTTACTGTAGATATAATTTATGGTTTGGTAAAAACATATCTCTGGTACTACACCTATTTACCGGTATATCCACTTTCTTTTCTATTTTTTTTTATCCTCTCAATCTGTTCCCCCTGAAATGCGTCATTTATTGAGAAGCGTTATTGTAGTGACAATAGATTCATGGACCGATCATAAAATAGAGAAAATGACAATAAAATGACGTGTACATGAGAAACAGAGATGGAGGGAGAAGCATTGGAGAGGTAAACAAAAGCATTTGAGATATGTAGATACGGTGGAATAACAAAGAAAAAAATCATTTCAAGTTGAAAACAATTGTAAGATTTTGTCTTTCAGTATCATTAGCTGAAGGGTTAGCATGAATCTCTCACATGAGGAAGGAATCAGGTTAGGGCTTGATTTTGCTAATGAAATAATCAGATTATTACTTTGATTAATCGATAATTAATCTGCTAAAAAATAACTAAACTTATTCCTCATGTTCTTATTCAACACATTTACTACACATTGGATTAAAATGTAGTGAGGATAAAACCATTACCAGTTTTAACGCATTGAGTCGCACCAGTGTCGGACCATCTCCGGGGTCGGGGCCAAACTGTGCAGGAGACCAGAGAGACAGACGTTTAGCTCTCAGCTCTTCTGCAGCTTCTTTCTGAATCTCTGTGGTCTGAAGTTCAGTTTGTCTCCTGCGTCCTTGATTGTGCTTTATTTTTACTGCCTCGCTTTCAGCTGTATAAGAGTCCTCACTGATGATGAAAACCCAACACTTACCGATTGTTGCTGCTTCATAATAAAAGCGTTTGGATAGTAAAATAACAGGGGACTTTTCTTGTGAAGAATTTGTAGGAAATTAAAACGTATTTATCGGCAAAGTAGCGGAGCTTTGTTAGCGGCTATTCATCGATAAAACATGTCCACTAATACTGCAGCGAGGAAGAGTGAGCAGCAAAAATGAGATTTATTCAAATGTGTTTATCCAACCGAGTCGAGCCAAGCCAGCACACACGTATGTACGCAGGGTTATACTCACCTCTAAATGGCTAAATGCAGTTTGTTTCATTGACATATTTCTTTCCCTACAGCTACATGTACTGGACAGACTGGGGGGAGGAGCCCAGGATAGAGCGTGCTGGAATGGACGGCAGCAACAGGTACAGCAACTGCATGACCCTTAAGCACAGCTTCTGTAGCCACAGTGATGTTTGTAGAGTACAGTATCCTCCAGTGCAGCCAGATGTGCAGAAGCAGTACCAAGTTCTACAAGAACGCAACAAAGTGAAAGCAGCAGTTGTACGATCATGGCCTTCTGTCTCTTCACAGGAAAGTCATCGTGGTGGTGGACATCTACTGGCCCAACGGTCTGACCATAGACCTGGTGGAGCAGAAGCTGTACTGGGCAGATGCCAAACTCAGCTTCATCCACAGAGCTAACCTGGACGGATCGGCACGGTGCGGCTCCTTTTTGTGTGAATTCAGACAAATATTCTAAAGAAAAAGCTAATTTTAACAAGCTACACTTAATGGTAAATACCTGTAATCATAAACAAACTTACATTAAGGGAGAGGAGGGGATATTTACAGATATGGTTCAGTTAAACAACACACAGAGAAAAGTGTAATGACATGAGACTATAGCCTGGCTGTAGAGTTGGCTTCAGGCCTCATCCCTTTCCTGCAGCATACATTAAAGCCAGAAACAGATGATATGAAATATCTTCCCCCAGACGACCAGAATCAGAGCGCAGGGGCGATGCTGTAGCAATAATGATGCTAGCAGATATATTTGCAGAGAGCAGCAAAGCTCTGGCAAAACAGAGGGGGAGCGTCTTTACTTTTTTTTTTGTACACCTTAAACTACTTGAGTCTGAACTTGGTTCGACTTCACTGCCTTCATGGCATGTTTCTCAAAAACTCTTGTCAGTGCATAATGCAAAGAAAACAGTTCTATGAAGATGAATTAAGACTTGGCGGTCACTCATCATCAACATCTCATTTTCTTCTAAATGCAGGAATCATGCATTCCAATAATGTATAAGAATGTAAGAGTAACTGTGTGTGTGTGTGTGTGTGTGTGTGTGTGTGTGTGTGTGTGTGTGCGTGCGCACCCATGCACTTTTGTCCTGGCAACAGACATATGCTTCCTCTGTGACTCTGTCATAATGCCGTGAGCCTCACAGGGAGGGTGTAACGCGGGAAAGTGGAGCTTTCAGTATGCTGTGTGCGTGACTTCCTCTGTGGGTGCCCCCGTGCACTGTACGCAACGATTAACGTGCACATACTCGCGCGAGCCGCTCTCTTGTCTGTGCGGGAGCTGGATTCCAGGGAACAGGGAGGCTGCTATAGAAGAAGAATGCAGAGATAAAGCTGAACATGAAGTTCTGTTGAGTTTGGGAGTCGAGAATTCCTCGTTGTCCAACTTCTTGGAATCGCATGCCTCTGTGACTATTGATTCCTCTTATTGATGCTTTCCGACAGTTGCCATGTGCACGCTGTATCGTGCTGTTCAAAAGCGAGGCGCTGACAAACCTGATGAGGATGAACCCTACAATGTGAACAACAGATCACTGTTGAACTCGGCAGGAGTAATTCTTCCACTTATGAATAATTTGTGTTGCGTTCTGAGGGTATCATCACCACACTGGTAAGCCCACACTCCCCTTTTTGGTCCAGTCCATAGACTGTATATAAGAGGTGGACGTAGTCATCGTGACGTCACCCATTGGTTTGTGGACAGATGTTTTGAGGCCTCGAGTTTGTCGATCTCGCCGTCGCCATCTTGGCTTTTTTTGCAACTGATGGACTGAAGTGATCATATTTGGAATGTGGAGGAGTGACGTGGAGACGCCGGATACGTCTCTGGTAGCAGCAGCGACCTGTCAATCACAGTAGGCCCGCCCTAAACATACCCTGCTTTATGGTCTATTTGACTCTAAATGGACCATAATTTACTAAATGAACATCATGCTGTATTGAAGAAGACTTGAAACTAGAGATTGAGATCATAAACTCATGTTTACAATGTTTACTGAGGGAATAAATCAAGAGAGAAGTAGAGTCATTTTCTGTTGTCTCAGGTATCAGCTGCTTTTACCGACAAACTTACATTGTCTGTTTGATTAGGTGGGAATAAAATGCACAAACTTTACAGTTCAAATTCAATTTCAAGATCCCCTAGTAAAACTTGAACGATTTTTCGCCCCGTTCGACTTCTTCAGAGAAAAGGGAGGAGGGGAAGAGAAAAATAGCTGCACAGACAGAGTGAAAGAAAAATGGAGAGTATGAGAGAGTTGTCCAACACAAACAGAGCTGTGATATGGAGGCCCCAGTAAAAACACACACACACAGCACCACACACACTCTCTCACAGCTCAATCTGGCCTTCTCTCCTTTAGTCCGCCCATCAGCCTTCTTTCTCCACATCTTATCGTTCGCTCTGTTTCAGAACGTTCCAGATCCGACCTCGTAAGATTGTGACTTTTAGGTAAAAGTGAAAAGTGTTCAATCAGCATGAGATTAAAGCAGAGCTTATTTTAGCTCATTATTTAAAGGCGACCTATCATGCTCATTTCCAGGTTCATACTCGTATTTTGGGTTACTCCTAGAATGTGTTTACATGTTTTAACTCTGAATAAACATGCATTCACTCTGTCTGAAACGCTCCGTTTTAGCCATAGAGATTAAGAAAAGGAGTAGAAGCAGACATTCCCATTCAAATCGTTGCAATTTTTATGTGTACCGTTTCTATTGTGACCGTTGGTCGTGCGCCAAGTTACAAAAATTCAGAGGTGCACTACCAACTTCATGAAGATCGTCGTTTGAGTACATGTAATGTTACTAAGCGTAGAGAGTAAAATGTAATAACTTAATGTTTCATCCACAAACTCTTGACACAGCGTAGAAAAGAACACTGCTATCGCCAAATAAGTGACATTTAGTACGACTCATTATCTCTAACCAGTGTAGTGTAGCTAGCCAACTTGTGGACAGCTGGCTCGTTAGCGTGCTTGCTTATTCTAACTTTTTAAAATATCGGCCCTTTAAGCAGTCTGTAACGTGGTGAGTCACAAATGACTGTAAAGTCGGCTGTTCTCTTGGAAACTACTGCCAGTGTAGCGTAATGTTACCTGCAGCTAATTAAATTAGCTTGTGACAACACGGCGTAGAGGTTGGATTAAACCAAAATTCAGTGGAAATGTATTCACGCTGTTGGAAAAATGGGGTATTCTCAGCCAGCGACTGTTCCCACTATCACTGCTATCACTACATAGACTAGCTCGATGCTGCACAACACCGTGTTGTTACGTAACCACAGCACTCATTGTGTGTAGGTATGTTAAGATGATAGGATATTTGTGCAGCTCTGTTAGAGGGGGGGGCTTTAATGTGAATATACCTGACAGCTTGAGTAATACAATTATTTGCCTGTTTTCCAATTAATTTGCACACACACACACACACACATTCAAAAGCTGAACAGAGCTTTGAAATCTGGAGTTGGTTAAATTTGTTCTTTCTTTTTTTTTTCTTAACCACTGCTGGCAGCCTCCTCTGCTTTTACAGCACGCACGCGCACACACACACACACGCACATACACACACACACACAAAATGATGATTGATGAAAGCCAGTTTCTGGTGTGTTGATATTCTAAATACAAGCCTTCTTTGATCCGGCGCCTAAGTGAGTTTGTGCGAGTGCATTTTGCTGTAAGTGATTCCTAAAGTGTGTTTTTAGAAAAGAACACACACTTCTCCAGCCGTCACGCTCTTTGTAATTGTTTGGCCCTAAGGTTTGAGAGAGGGAATACCTTCTCCAAAGCTGCACAATCTTCTAAATGTGTTGCCTTAATAATACTTGCCGTCCACATTGCACTGGAATGTGGTCGAGATATTCACGGTCCAAGAGGGGTGATTACTATTGGTTCTCTGGCCTTTTTCCTTGTGCCACCATCAGGTCAAACTTTCACTTTTGCACAAGAAATCTAATGATCAGATCATAATAAATTGTAACGAACAAATGTGTGCACCCCCAGAGGGTAACGCCTTTACATTTCAATTATTTTATTTTCAAAGCTTTTCTTGAAAACCACCCTCATGCCAAAATGTTCTGCCAAGAGGACACACTCTTGTGATTTTAATGACCTAATGGCTTTCCTATACTGCCACCCTCATGACACATTTGACCCTTATATTTAAGCTTCACTGCTGATGAGCCCAAATCCTCTGTTTGTTGTTCTCCAACACCATTGTTTTGTGTTGTTTAATGAACATTGCGGTTTAGGGGTGAATAGAGGGGCTTCAGACTTTTAGGCCTCTGGTTTTCTTCCAGAACACAACCAGTAACATTGCAAATACAGTCACAATGCTGTTTTGTTGCAAGTTCCTCAAATAGCTTCTTGAGGCTGGCTCCAAGAGTGAGTCAATCCCCATAGACCCTCATGTTAAAATGCCCAACTTTACAGCAGAAATAAACATGTTTACAGCCTGTTTATTTTGAAAACACTCTATTTCAATCCAAATTGTGCCTTTTATTCAGCCATTGCAACAAAAACGTGCAATATCCGTGCAATGCACAAGTCTAACAAGTCCATTTACCATTTAATATATTGATGACAGTCTTATGTAAACAAAGACGCATGTAACCACAACGGACAATATCGAGGTCAGCAAAAATGATCACGGTTATGTCCATATATCGGACAATAAGTCGATAACGTAAAATTGGTCGAGGTCATGTCCATATATAATACAATAAGTTGATGATCTGTGAATATCGTGACTGACCTTATTAGGGTATTGGATAAAGCCTCATTTTGGTGTTGGTAATGCGACCCATACTGGCACCGTTATCCAACCATTTTAAACGTTACCCAGCCCGAGGTGGGTTGAGTGGTAAAGCTGAGCTTGCGTTTCGGCTGATCGGGTAGCTCTGCATAATTCTGATACTGGCTTTGACGGGATAATGCTGCCTTGTCTTACAACTAACTCATGCGCAAATTGCAATTTTTGTGGATTAAGCGGACAGCTCTTTCTGGTCTTCAAAATTGTGAAGACGGTTTGCTCACAACTGTGTGCATCTAAATGATTAAGGAATATACGTCTCTTATTGTGATGTAATTTAAGAGCCATTAAAGTAATAATCCATGGCAGACAAGTAGCATTTTGTAATAGGATTCTCTACACAACACACAAGCCACCCTCTGATTCTCAAGACTCTTTCATTGTGTCCTGCAGTGAAACAGTGGTGGAGGGCACCCTGACCCATCCTTTTGCACTAACACTGTCTGAGGAGACCTTGTACTGGACCGACTGGCAGACCCGCTCCATCCACGCCTGTAACAAACACAGAGGAGACAAAACCAGAGAGATCCTCAGTGGGATCTACTCTCCCATGGACATCCAGGTCCTGGAGTCCCATCGGCAGCCTTACAGTAAGTCAAATGTTGGGTTTATGTTTAATATACAGTACAGCACACATGCATGAAGCTAATCATATCTTCTCCATCTCTTGTCTCTTCTTCTTTCTCTCTCTTTCTGTGTCGACGTCAATGCAGTCCAGACTCCCTGCAGTGACGACAACGGAGGCTGTAGTCATCTCTGCCTACTCTCTCCCGTCCAGCCCTTCTACAGCTGTGCCTGCCCCACGGGAGTCCAGCTGAAACCAGATGGAAAGACATGCAAACCAGGTATGGATCCTATTTACATCAGTATGACTACTAATGAATGGCAATCCCTAAGAGAAGAGTTATTTTCAAACTGATTGACTTCTAGATGTTGAAACCCCAAAAGGATTCGATAAGATGCTGAAGTCAGATTTGACACATTCTATTGAAACCCAAATTACTGGAAAGGACAGAGAGAGCAAAATGAAGACGCTATTAAGAACAATTTTGTGCTCAAGTAAACAATGCAATCACACTGACACAGCAAAATAGTCCCACCTACAAAGCGTGGTTAACAAGACGTGGGCTCCGTGTTTCAAGATGGGTCGGTGGGTTGCCGACATCGCCGCAGAACCCCTCGCACTGAGGACACTCCGTTCCGGTTGACAGTCTCGCCGGGAGCCCCGTCCACCCCTGCAGGGAAAGAGGGCGCAGTGAGCACTAAGTCCACGGCCCCATGAAGTGACGAGATCTGGGCACGGGGTGCGGTGAAGCTTGTGTCCGGAGCCGCAAGCTGCTTTCCCCCCTTCTTAAGCCTACATACTAGAGCCGGTCACGGCCCTCGGCCAGCCAGCAGCCAGGGAGAGGATCCCCCCTATCTAGTTTATAGGTAATTAACAGGAAACAGTGGATTAGTCGGGGGAGTTTATTATTTTTTTTTATCACGGAAAATAAGTTGTAGAATGCCGTAGGAGGGTAAAGATAGATCGATGTATCGTTTCAATAATCGACGACCCAATATCATCAATGCTAAGTGAAAACATCGATTCATCTTTAAAATAAGGCTTTTATCTTGAAATTACCAAGACATGACTTGTGTCACCATTTCCTCCTGCCAACAGAGCCCAGTATTCACATTGTCAAATCATACTTTAATTGCTTTTTGTGAGTTGATATTAATGTAACTGATTGTGTTAAATAGGCAGAGGATATTGATCGCAGGTCTCTGAATGGAAATTGTATCCTGGCAGACTTTTTACATTGGGTTTTGCAGGATTATACAACATTTGTATCAAATACAAATACAATTGCCTTTTTATAATGTGTCCAAGGAAATGACGTGTCGTCAGTAAGCATCGTATCGTTGTCCAAAGACTCAATACGATATGGTATCGTGATGATTTACACCGCTAGCTTGACGTGTTTTGTTAATTTGCTGACCTGCCGATGCTGAAAGGATGCACGGTGCAGCCCTAGCTCGCAGTGGATTCACAGAGTATCTCGTATGTGGCCATTGTCTGCGGTGTGTACTGTCGTGTCCCAGCGTAGAGCGCATCAGCTTGAGAACAAGTAAAGAACGACCTCTCTGCTAGCAGAGTGGGTCACTGACTGACTGACCGGCCCGCCATGTTGATTCCCACGGTGCTAAAACAATAGAGCCTTCTTCTGCAAAAAACACAACACTGTGCTGGAGCGCCTCTGTGTCGGTTAGGCTGCGTTATGTGAACGTATTCAATTTGAACGAAGCATGCCAACCAATCACTTAGCCACTGTTAACAATAAAAAACTACAATGCTCTTGTGTGTGTGTGTGTGTGCGCGCTTCTAATTTGTTTTGCTTCGCTGGTTAAATTGAGGCCGTTTGTTATTATGCTGGCAGCAGAGCGTGTGTGTGAGTGAGAGTGAGTAAGAGACTGTTTGTCAGAGGTCTTCAAGTGTCTCAGAATGAAGTCGAGTGAAGAGAAGAGTGGAATCACAGATGCTTTCCCTCCTTCTGTTATGGGGTAGTGTAGTTGGTGGACCCAAACGCACGCACACACAGCAGTTTTACTCCAGCCAAGACTTTATTTAAATGTGCAGGAGGAGTCAAAGAATGAACAAACAAAAAACAAAGACTAACTGTCCAGCAAATTAAAGTCACTCCTCTTTCTCCACCGGAGTCGGGAGGGAAGCTCAACCGAGGCCGGGACAGAATAGCCTCCGGAGTCGGGAGGGAAACTCGACCGCACTCAATACTGAAGGAACAGAAAAACAAACGGATTACGATCTTCACTGAATCGGTGTTCAGACTTACGCGACCAGACTGGTAACCGGACGGACTGACGACGCGCCGGTGAAACGCCGAGGTATTTAAGTCAGCCAGCGGCGATCACTGGAATGAGCCACAGCTGAGCCTAAGGAGAGAGGCGTGAAGTGGGCGGAACACGGGGGTGGAAACTGTAGGCTGACACAAAAACAAAACATAAGCACATGGCCCACAATAACAAAACAGACAGGGGGAAAAACAGAGGAGCACAGAGGAGCACAAACTAGGAGCAGACAGGGATCCTAACACCTTCCCTTTTCATTCTTTCCCTTCATTTACCCCCCCTCCCTCGCCTCAGTCATTTAGGTAACGACGGAACAACTTTCAATGTCAAATCCGATTGGTGCCAAGGCTGAGAGATGCCAGATTTTGATTGGTTGTGAAATTACAGCTGGAATGACATACAGAGAAAGATTTACATGATTTGTAGAACTATGTGTTTTTTAAATATCTTGAGCTATTTGACATTATTTTAGATATTGGCAATTATGTACTATGTAGTTTATAATGAGGGCACAATTTAACTACAGATAATTTATCCTCTTTGTAGATTTTTATAAAATTGTACTAATTTAAATCTCTATACAGTCGCGGCTTCATCTCTGAGATTCAGTTGAATCGGCCTTAAATGTGAGACGAGAGAGAGGGAGAGGGCAGGGAATAGAAAGAGGGAGACACACTTTGAACTGCTTTAAATGGGAGCTCTTCAGAGTCAGAGGTGTGAGAGACAAAGAAGAAAAACAGTTAATTGTCTCCCATGAGGGGAGATTGGCTGTTCAATCCGAAACCAACAGCTAAAACACAGTGAGGATCCCTCAGGACAGCAGAGCCCTTTGTTTCCAGACTGGAAGGAGCAACGAAAGGGATGAACAGAAGAGCTTGATTCACACTTCAAATCTTTTTCGCCACAGACAGACAGATGTTTTTGGAATTAGTGTCTATGACTTTATTTGTCTGTTAGGCCGTTATTATTATTGTTGTTATTATTAGGCTATATTGCAGCTTTTTTTCCCACCGAGGCTGCTCGGTAATTGTTACATGTAGTGTTCTCTCTTCTTTAGGTAGGGGTGGAAAGTAACTAAGTATGTTTACTCCAGTGCTGTACCTAAAGGTGCTAGATTCAAAATTCAGAGCATTAATATAGCAGCAAACAACTATTAGCTATGTAAACATGACATTGCTGCGCGTTCCTTTTAGTGCATCCCTCACAGCCGCCGCTATGCACTGCGCTCCACGGCTCACAGCCTCCGCTATGCACTGC
>NW_022280421.1:0-20707 GCF_004355925.1 Anarrhichthys ocellatus
TATAGCTTTGTGATTCTGTTTAGGCCAGCAGAGAAGGCCTTGCAGGCCCTGACGGCCCGCCACTGATATAATATAATATAACATGTTTATTTATTGAGATGCCCCTATGGACCTTGTTATAGGAGGTAAAGATCAGGAGAAGTAAACATGAAGTGTAATTATGAATACTGATGTTAAATTAAGCTATGATGACTTTTCACTGTTAATTTACCATCTCAATTAAATGTTGATGCCTCCATGACCAAGTTAAGCAGATGAGACTGAGGACAACTATGTAGAAGAAAATATGTTCACTTTGCCTAATATGTAGCTTGACAGAGTTCTCCATGTGTGCCCTGGTGTTCTCATGTGTCCTTACCTCCTCATCCCCCTCACTCCCGTAACTGTCCATGCTGGATCTGTCCCCGTTGTTTTAAAAAGCTAAATAAGTTATTAGCATGATGTCATCTTGCTAGCCAAACCTGTCTGGTGTACAGCTAGTACAGAAGCTTCGCATGTACTGCTTCCCTTTCCTGCTAGTCTGCTGTCTGATTGTGAGGTCAGCCTGATCTGATATCAGCTTTTTGGCTGCAGAATCTCCGCCAAAGTTCTCCTCTCAAACGGGTCTTGGAGGAGTAGTGCTCGCCTGTAGACTTCTTCTGACGAGAACGCGCAGCTATGGGGGCAAAATCGTTTTGGCCCCACACTGAATCTATTTGAGGGCGCTGATTGGCTAAATTGTATGTCACTCATTTATATCTTTAATCAGTAATTGGCTAAACTGCTTCATAGACCCCCCTCTTTTGGGCAAAAACGATTTAGCCCCCCTGCTGCGCGTTCTGAGACGTGTCGTGCACACAGGCGGAGAGCACGAGCAGACGAGCACACCGGCGGAGAGGACGAGCAGGAAAAGCATATATTTTGCGCAGATATCATATTTTACACATATTACTGGGTACATTCCATAGTTCAAAAACACAAATATCGACAATTTGTATAATTTATGATTATTATAATTTTTTTTCTTTTTATTTTGGTGTGGCTCAAGGTGGGGCCATGCCCCATTGCCCTCTATTGACCAGCCGCTACTGCTCTAAACAAGACAAAGCACAGATCACGCATCTCCGACGACAACCTCCACGCTGTTTTACGGATTGCTACAGCACAAGACCTAAAGCCAGACATTGACGGACTGACCACAGGAAAACGGTGTCAGACATCCGGCCAGAAAACAAATGGGTAAGCATTTTTTTAAATCAGAATTGTATTAAAAATATAATAAAATGTATTTCAACCAATAATAAGTACAGTGTAATATGTGTGAAATTGAATGGCTGTGTTTTGTTTGTTGTTGTTTTCAGAACATGACCAATAGATGAGGATGGTGTGTGATATGGTGTCCTAGGGTGAGGAAGTATTTACTTGCTGTGTTCAAGGCCATGCAGCATCACCTCATCAACCTCACCCGGAACTTGAACAATATAATTGTGAACTGAGACATATCTTATCGTTATTTTGAGTTATTAAATATACTACTTTGTATGTATAGCAATGTATTCAGTGTGTTTAGGTGTATGTGTTCATACAGCCAAATGTTTACTGTAATCAAAACCATCTCTCATTAGTTGGTTGTATGCCCTCTACAACAGTGGTTCTCAACTGGTCTGGCTGCGGGACCCACCATATATATATATATATATAATTTGGGTCGTGGGTCCCGGCTTGTCATTAAGGGGTGATGGTGGGTCCCGCAGCCAGACCAGTTGAGAACCAATGGTCTAGACGATAAGTAGGGACGAACACACGACAACCAAGTGAGAGTAACAATTTAACAATATTTATTCAAGCTCAGGTATTTTCAAACAAAAGATTCTCAGACAGAGTGGGAGAGGATGGGACACATGTAGTCGTGCCAAACAAATAGAAATCAATATAACAAACTAAACTAAACTACCTCTGAAACAAAACAAGCAAAATGGCTTTAACTGCTTCTCTAAACACTTCTTCACCAAAACAAATACAGATGGGCACCGACCAATAAAGCTAGCGTAGACAAAAACAACTGTGTGTTTGTATCAATATAAAGGGAACCAGACTCGCCTACTGTCCTCAACCTCCACAAACCTTCACAACTTAACGTCAGTGTCAGTATCAACATGCAGAGAACACAATGAAGCAATAGACTGAACTCCTGAGGCTTCCTCCTTGTATTCTGGGCCCCACTCTGCTGATTGGCCAGTTTTCAATCTGTGGAGCCCATGGAGCAGCATGACTGGCCTGCACAGGTGGAAACCGATCCCCTGATTGGCCCCTGAAGAGGAAACAAGGGAGGGAGAGAGAAGGAAAGGCGTGTCTTATCTGTGATAATAAGCGTCAACTGAAATAGCAATTAAATGCATTGATATATTATTATTATTAATAATAATAATAATAATAATAATAATCATAATAGAAGATATAACAATGTGCTACTAACACGGACCACTTTTCTGCCTGATGAGTATATTTAGTTGGTAATGATTTCATACTTTCAATTTATTAATGCAGCATCTTTTACTTCTAATATGTATTGTCACAGTGTATTTTAAGTATGCAACACATAAATGTAGGAGATGCAGCAGAAAAATAAGTGAATTTTAAAAAAGTGGATGTCGGTGAGCGAGCTCAGAAGAACAACAAAAACACATAATAATACAAATAATACATGAAATGAAAAGAATGATCCCTTTCTGAAGTTTTTGAATTGAAATCTAGCAGTGATTTCAAAAGTCCCAGTCATTGGGACCCATCAGCATACACTATAAACTATAAAGTACATATCTTAAAACAAAAACAAAACTGCCAAATTCTGACTTTGGGGTCATTGAGGGCCTGCACTCGCTCATGTCTGTAGCCTGTCTGACCTCTGTGATGAGGAAAAGCAGGGCTGATTTGAGACCAGCTGACAGATGACACATTGAAGCATTGCTCAGAAAGGCTATCCTATAACTAAAAAAACCACAAGCCACGTCGAAGTTCTCATTAGTAGGTCCGCTCCAAACTTGACCAGCCCAGATGGTTCAGCGCTGATTGATTATTGTTTCTAAGTTTAGATTAAGAAAACAACATGCATCTCTGCCAGCACCATGTGAGAGTGGCCCAGTACCAGATATGCATGTTTGTTTCCTTTTATCCCCATTCCAATCATAGCTGTAATCCCACCAAGCTGCTGACAAGGAACACAAGGGGGACAACGCAGGATCAATGAGTTAGGTTCTGCTGGGACAGAGGCTGCATCATTCATGCAGGCAACCTCCAGTTCTGAAGAGTGAAGCCGATGCGGAAGTGTCTTTAAACCTGCATTCTCTCTACTGTCCACCAGGGGGCGACTCCTCTGGTTGTGTAGAAGTCTATGAGAAAATGACTCTACTTCTCTCTTGATTTTTTACCTCAGTAAACATTGTAAACATGAGTTTCAATCTCTAGTTTCAAGTCTTCAATACATCATGATGTTCATTTTGTAAATAATGGTCCATTTAGAGTCAAACAGACCATAAAGCAGGGGATGCTTTAGGGCGGGGTTTACTGTGATTGACGGGTCGCTGCCGCTACCAGAGACTATACAGCGTCTCTATGCCACTCCTCCACATTCTAAATATGATCACTTCCGTTCATCGGTTGCAAAAAACACATGCGCGATAAAGTCTGGTCAGCACTTTTTATTTAGTTCGTAGCCAGCAGGTGGAGCAGGAGTCCCGGCTGTTATAAAGTTAAGCCTTAAAACTAATAGCTTTGTGTCTTTGACGGTCTAGTTGTGAAGTTGAAGGAATGGATTTCTCTGGTTAAGTCCCACAAGTCATATTCATGAGCAGGCAATGATTCAGCCCTGTTTTCAAGTTTGTGTCTGTCTGTCTGTTTTTGGTTTACCACTGTAGAAATATGCCTCAAATCTCACCTTTTTTTTTTCTTCTCAAACTTAGAGGGAGATGAAACCTGCATAAACAAACACACACAGAGGGAGAGCAGACATTATTACTCCTCTATATCTTTACAAATCTCTGCTACTGGTGAAACAAACACACACAGACATAAACATATCAGGACCAGAACAATGGAAAGCACTTCCTGCACTCTGAGTTCTGCCTACACACAGAAAAGAGTCTCCAATGCTGTACATTCAAGTCTTGACACTGAAATATACTCGATGTCATGTTGCCGTATGTGTACTGAAGGCAGCCATGTTACTCGAGCCTCCCACACGTGAAACGGTTCTGTTTCACAAAGAGCTCTCCTCACTGCGGCCTCAGACAGCGGGGAGCCTCACCTGTTCCTCGTTACCCACGGAGAAAGAGAAAGGTATTTGTTACACTCGGCCATATAACTCGTAAGCCTCCGTCTTTATAGAGCGAAAAGCGCGGCCCATGGAGAGATCGTTTTAATATGTGTGGAGAGCAGTGCGTGGATCAAAGCGAGGCCGGCGGCTGTGGGTTTGCAGGTGACTGGGGAAAGAAAATATGTTTCATTACAGCATTCCAGCAGCCGGGCTGGGAGCCTAGAAACAGAATGAATAGAAGGGATGTGACAGGGCCTGATAAGTATAACTGGAACATCGCTAAAATGAATCGTTCCCCTGAAGGGAAAGTAGCAGCTGTCCAACATAAATAGAGCATCAATTCAAGAACATTAGTTAGAACATGAATTTCAATCGGCTAAATATTAAATACACACCCCTCCCCCCTGGACCGCTTGTTCGTCTCTCACAAGGCAGACACATATAGAGGTCCAAGGTTAGTTTAAGCGTTGTACAACCCCGGGTTACACAATGAAATGCAGTCCCTTTATGCTACATAGGAAAACTAAAAAAACGATTTTTATGACTTTACTGACGTTGAGCATTAGGTTGATCTCTGAGCACCGAGATTATTGATTTCCTCTCTGAATATTGGGGTCTCCGGTGTTCAACGATGGAGAGATCAAATCTACGGGCAAATCAAAAAACTCCAGTTAGGCTATAGCCTGCCAACACATTGTCAATCCCAACTCGCCAAATACCTCCAATGGTCAGTGGCCTTAAACTGTAAACTGTGATGGATAGGTCCCGCTCTACAGTTAGCACCGAACGGGTCAAGGACGGCGTTTACGTTTGCACTCGTTACGTGCATATTGTCTTTTTAAAACAAACTTCTGTCTTCACAGGAAGTTACACTTAGGTATCAAAACCACTTAGTTAGGTTTAGGAAAAGTGTGGTCGATGCCAACTTGACCAGCTAACAACTCACGTGAGCACCGAACATTAATGTGACTAACGACTCACATGACAAAATGTCGACATTTACGTTTCATTTTAGGCACAAACAGCGGCCTCTTAAACAGAAGTCCTGTGATTCCTTCATACTTACAATAATTGCTTTCCAAAAGAAACAAAGAAAGTGACTGCTACCCCCAAACCCCTATCCCTAAAAAAACAACCACATATAATATGTTATACTTAACAGATGAATAAAGAGAAAGAAGAAGAAAAGGGGTGGCCCTGACACTTTGGCCCCTGAGCCTGTGCCTGGTAGGCCCTTAATCCATCCATTCTTTAATGTATCAATAATCAATAATACTCTGATATTTTCATGATGTGTACTTAGCTGATAATACTACTGAAGTAAAGTATAAAAGGTAGGACTTAATAATATTTTTCCACGGTGGTATTAAGCATCGGAATGCTCCCGACAATGAAACGTCCTAGAATGGCCTCTACAGCCACATCTACTGCCATCACTGCTGCCAAAACTGTTCTACCTGGTCTGTGCTGCATATTCTACGGTGTGGAATGACTGCCTGCCTGTCTCACATGTAGACAGAGAGGCAGAGGAGGAGAACATGTGCTTTGAGTTTACAGAGCCTTTGGAGTGGAGGCCAGTTGGAACAGAGGAACAAGGCATCCAGAAAGGAGAGGAGAAATGCCAGGGTTGGCTTGGCTTCAGGTGAGTGTGAAGAGCTCTGGGACGTTTCATCTTGGTTTCCATCAGTGTGTGAACAATGGTGTGTGTGTGTGTGCTGTTACGATGCCATAAAGTCTCTCCAACGGCCTTATCGCTGTGGAGTCCAGTGTAGAACATTGACCAGATGATCCTTCCTCATTATTCAGGATCTTCTGCTGTTGTATTGTGTATTCTTGGAAGATGTTATGGAAGATCTATTGTCATGTACTGCAGTGAAGCTCAGTGTCCATTCTTTATGCTACCAAGACTCATTTAAAGCTGTTTACTGACACGCACACACTGCCTGAACACGTTTTGAATATACACTAAATTATGTGGACACCAGAACACGAATGTGCTGCTAAAAACAGCCTCCACTCTTCTGGTTTCAGGCATTCCACCATGATGTTGAAAATGGCTGCAGGGATCTACTCTCATTCAGACACAAGAGCATTAGTGAGATCCAACTGGTCTGGCTCAAGGTCCGGTTCACCCCAAAGATGAAAGGTCTGAGCTCTGTCCAGGTCAGTTAAGTTCTTCCACAGCAGACTGGGAAAACCATTTCTGTATGGAGCTGGTTTTGTGGGCGGAGGCATTGTCAGTTTGAAACAGGAGAGGGACAAAAAACTGTCGACACAAAATTGGAAGGACACTTTATCTGAGACATAATTGTACACCGGAGCAGTAAGAGCTGCTTTCAATTCAAGTTACATTGTTTATACTGCATTTCAATTTTCAAAATTAAATTCAAATTTTGATAATCTCCACTGTAGAGCTGGGTACAACTTTAAAAATGAAATGTCAAAGTGACTTTTCATTTTCATTTTAATATGGTCATGGAACACCCATATGTGAAAATGAATATACTGGGCGTCTGAAATGTCATGTTCATTTTAAAGGAGTGTATTTAGTAGTATTTAGTAGTGGTGAGGTTGCAGATTGCAACAAACTGAATACCTCTGCGCTCCAAGTGTGTCAGAGAACTATGGTGGCCTTCAGGTAACATAAAAACTTGAAAGGTTCTCAGGAGCCATGTTATTGGTTTGTCCGTTCTGGGCTACTGTAGAAACATGGTGGGGGAACATGGCGGACTCAGTGAAGAGGACCTGCTCAGTATGTAGGTATGAAGGGCTCATTCTAAGCTAATGAAAACGCAAAGATTCTTAGTTTTTGGTGACTATACACTCATGAAAACATATACATTGTATTCCATTTCTGCTAATAAATCCCCCTAAATCCTATACACTGTCCCTTTTAAATTTAACACATACGTTGAAAAATATAATGCAATTGTGGAATTACATTATTATTATAATTTGAATCAAGTTTCCTTCCATAGCATCAGATAGGGCATGACATGACACAAAGCCCTTTGTGTCATGCCATCCTTTAAAATTAACCCCTCAGCCTCAAGGGCACTTCCAGACATGAAATCGATATTTGTCTTCTCTTAACTCTCAGGGAGA
This sequence comes from Anarrhichthys ocellatus, assembly GCF_004355925.1. NCBI lineage: Eukaryota > Metazoa > Chordata > Actinopteri > Perciformes > Anarhichadidae > Anarrhichthys > Anarrhichthys ocellatus. The sequence goes on from NW_022280421.1 coordinate 7,397, forward strand.
AAGTGAATGAGAGTAGTTTCCAAACTATTCCTTTAATTGGACATAAAAGGCAAAGCCACAACCAAAAAGAAACAGCTTGTAGCTACTGAAGCATGATATTGTTTTTTATGGTTCTGTTTTACGCTCCCACAGCACTTGGTTGAAGTTCGGAAATGATCATGGTCTTATAAATATGGTTAAATATTGATTTTGTATTCAATAATCATTCTCTTTTCTTGTTATAAATACCAAAGTGTTGTGCTCTGCTGGCCCACCATTCTCCAACTACCTTTGCAAGACTTCTGTGTGGTTAAAAACAAAACATGGTTATCATTGCTTCTGAACAGAATCCAGCAAAACTAGAAGACCCAAAACAACAAGGCCACAGATTGGCAAAAGTACAGCACATAGCCTTTCAGGGGAGTTTTATTTGGTCACAATAAAGGAATACAAACATGAACACTAAACAAAGCTGATTTAGGATTCACTTAAACCTTAAACAAAAACAGTTTGAGCTGGTTGCTGTGTGATGCCAGTTAAAACTCAACACGTAGAAGACAAGAGAACCCTCCAACATCTACAGGTGGTTCAAATAAACGGCTGGATAATCAAAGCCTTGATCTTTCCTCTGGCATTATCTAACAGATTGAGATTGCACTGTGTTTGGCGGTGTATGCTCTAACATCTGAATTTACTGCAATAAATGTGTCCAAAACAGTGAAATGCCACGCATCATGTGCAGGCTGTTTCCACTGAGTAGCAACAATTGTTGCGCTGAAGCTGCAACCTGCTGGTAGGCTACAGGAAGCTCTGGTGTCAGACCTTTTATCCCTGACTAAACCTTTGTTAAAGCTGTTAAGGCTGTAGGAATAACATGTCAGTGACTACTGTACAACACTTCTGTGAGGTGCAACGGTCAGTGCGGCAGTGTTTATAGGGCAGGCTAGGTTTCACTAAAGGACACCAGCTACTGTACTATGGAAGCCCATTCCTGCCATTGTGATAAAACTATGCTGTAAGAACTTATAATGAGAAACTATCTCAAAATAGTAAGTTAGAATCTAATCTAACTCAGATTTGTGGAAATGGGCTTCCATTGAACCAAAGCTACAGAAGCAAGTGTGTAGAAGCCCATTTCTGAAAATGTGATTGACATTTTGAGACACTAAGACATTATTTTGAGATACTAACTCATACTTTTAAGATACTAAGTCATTGTTTTGAGATACTAAGTCCCAGTGGTGGGCCGTCAGGGCCTGCAAGGTCTTCTCTGCTGGCCTAGACAGAATCACAAAGTTATAGCTATTTTATAATTTAATAATTTTTCTTAAATACACTACATGTATTGTCATTTTTTTCCCATTATCTTATTTTCTCATTGCACAGCTACTGTCTTCCTCAGTTGCTCTGCTTCCAGTGCAGCTTGTTTTAAGTAGAGCTTTTATCCAATCAGATTTCACCTCTGTGTCTCTAGGTGAGAACAGAGGCCCGAGGCCTGCAGACTCACAAGTGAATCCCTTTGCAGTTTAAGTGAATGGGGACGATATTGTTGATTGTCACAGTCTTCAACCAATCAGATCTTTAGTTTGACATGTTGGGCGTATTCTTTGACGTGCCAGAGCCTTCTAGCTGGCCTAGCCATATGTGATTGGTCAGTGGGCTAGTGTGACATGTTGGGCGGTGACAATACCAATATCTGCTGCCTCTGTGGAGCAGACATTTTCAGCCCTCAAACGCATTAAAACGTATTCAAGAAATACAACTGGGGAGGCTAGACTGTCTTCACTGGCGTCCATGAATCGAGAAGGACTTCTTACTGGAACTAAAATGCACGGATGTACTGAACAACCATGAGATTAAACTCTTTATTAACAAAGAAAGGAGGATGCACTTTGTCTTTAAATAGTGAACAGCAGCTCTGGTAAGTGAACTGCTTTTGTTTTTACATCTGCAGTAGCTTTAATATGCTTGTTTACATATTATTATTTGTACAACTTGTTTTTATGAAGTTAGATTATTGTTTGGTTTTATATGTGATAGGAACCATTGTTACGTCCAATGTTGCTCTGGGGACACATTTAGTCGGTGCCAGTGTTGCCAACTTGGCGACTTGCTCACTAAATCTGGCGACTTTCTAAACCCTCATGGCGACTTTTTTTGTCAAAAGCTACTAGTGACAAATCTAGCGACTTGTTCTGGTGTTATTGGAGACTTTTGTGGTGTTTTGACTCTGACGTTAAAGCACGTACGTTCTGCACTGTCGTGAACGAGCAGCGGGTGCTGCCGTGAGTCGCACCAAAGCACTCACAGGCGTTTCCTCTTACAGCAGCCTCGCACAGCAGTCCCATCTGCAGTCAGAGCAGAGAGGAGACGCACTCCGCGTATTCATGTATCTGCACTCTGCAGTTAGTGTGTTTATAGGTGTTGAGCTTCATTTTTACATGAAACAAATAACCATAGCTGTGGCATCATAATGAGGTGTTTCAGCTGCAGGACAGCAGTGAAGGCCCAGGTATAAAATGCAAGGCCCGCCACTGCTAAGTCCTTATTTCAAGATAATAAGACATTATTTTGAGATATTAAGTCATTATTTTAAGATACCAAGTTAATGAATTGATCAAATAATGACGTACTATCTCAAAATAATGTCTAAATATCCCAAAATAATGACTAAGTATCCCAAATTAATTCGTTTGTATCTCAAAATAATGACTTAGTATCTCAAATAATGACGTAGTATCTGCTTTCATCATCCATTAAACCAGAGCAACAGAAGCAAGAGTATAGAAGCCCATTTGTGATCATTATTTTGAGATTCTAAGTCATTGTTTTGATTAAGCCATCTAAATGCCTCTGGTGTTCCCAGCGTATTCAGTTTTGAATCTGACTTTAGTTAATATATTGGAGAAGATGCTGAATATTTTGCTCCAAAGGCTTTCTATCCTTGGGCAGAGAGCCAAACTGTTTTTGTTAAAGTGGCTTCTTGGATCTGACATATGTCGCAGAGAGAGGGAAACACTAAGCAATTGTTTTATTTATTTTTGATTTTGAATAATCCGTGCAGCACTTTAAATTGCATTCGGCACTGATATATTATAACAATATGCAAACTGTAAGCTAGTCTTGTTATAACTATAAAGGATTACCTCAAGGGTTTCCCTTTCACTCCGTATTCTCCTTTTTTTCATTTGCAATCGTTATGACGACCTACTTATCATGTAAATCAAATGATTGCGGACTGTGTATGAACATTTTTTCTTTTTCTTTTCTTTGATGTTTTGAAACACGTCCATACCAAGAGGGAGGGCAGGCAGTTAAATATGCACTTTTACTTTTGTTACCTATGCAGTGAAGTGCAACTTACCTTCTAGTCTGGTTAGTTACGTGTATACTAGATGTTTTCATTGTTTAGCTTTGTGGAAGGACGTTATTTAGCTGTATATTTAAAATATAGTTTTTATTCAAATTCTTTTGTTAAATTAAAGTTATGACGGGCACAATTATCAATTTCATCATAAGGAGTTGTTTGATAGATTGTTTTTGTTTTGTATTTTTTTGGTTGAAGAGCCTCTGATTCTTTTGTGTCCCAAATTTACACAATAGCTGAACTGGTTATTTCCTTTGTTTCATGCTAAATTGTGTAAAAGCTTTTTTTGTCAAGGGGGGGCTAACCTATTACTTGAAATCTTATTTCAGAATAACATGGACAAGGAATACATTTCTGTTTTAAGGGGAGACACTAGAGGCAAAACCATTGCTTTTTATGCACTGGTCATTTTTAAGATTTTGGATTATTTTGCTTCCATAACATGTCTTCTTTCAGACTAGTGAGAAAACATCCAAAATACACATTTAGTGTCTATTATCTGTAGATTTCTGCTAAACTTACCAAGAGTTACCATATAATGCCTCATTTGCATATTCAAACATAACATTCCAGATAACTTGGTATTCAAAAATAATAAAAAATTGCCTCAATAAAAGTAATCAACTCTCAACGTTGTTATGATAAATTTGATATTCAATATTCCTTCTGTTAAAAACCTTTGACTCTAATATGTTAACATGAAACAAGATTGTTAAACCCTGGCTTTATCCAATGTTCAGATTTATCTTCTGGAAATGTAACATATATAATAAGATAATCTATGGTTTGCATATTTTTGCGTACATACATTTTCCCCAAAAATATTATACAACAAATTATAAAGTAAATACGTTTCACAAAGTTATAACAATAACACAAAAGTCAAATTAGTGAATACAAATAAATAAATCTTGCTGCCTCGTGTCGGATGACGTCACACCACGTCCGCCTGCCCTTTCTATCCGTGCGCGAGCTCGACAGTCCAAAGTATAAAGCAAGTAGCGCGAGCCCCTAAAGAGAGAAAAAAGTGTTGTCGATAGAGAGGGGCGCACAGAGGAGCGCACACTAACGCGTGCAGACACATATTTAGTGGGTCAACGGAATACTGGCCCGTGCGTGCACATGTACACGCAGAAAAGCGGACGTCTTTACAACTTAATTACGGAGTAAATCACCCAACAATGGATCGGGAGTTATGGATTTAACGGGTAGAGGACTTGAAATGGGCGGTCGGCTGGTGGTGTTGCTGCTGTGGAGTTGCCTGCTGTCGGCGGTTGACGGTACGTTGACTTTTTTTGTTCACAACATGGATCCGCAAGGAACAAGGACCGCGGAGCCACCGGGAGAAAGGCGCGTTAAGAACACCGTCGTTAACACGCTGTTGTATCCGTGCGCCTCGTTCCCCACTAACGCTCCCGCATTGAGTTGAGCCACAGCGCTAGCTGTGATTCCTTGTTCTGAAAGTTGAGGTTTTTTGTGTGTCCCAAGGGTACAACAACACAGTAGTTGCAATGAAAAGTCTCGAAACTTTTGCATAGGTGCGCGCGACACACTGGAGGAGAAAGCCCAGTGTAGCCAAACAGCCTCTCGCGCTTTGTCAGAACCGGTGCGGTTGACGAGTTTAAATGTGTCGGAGCATAAATGAAGTTTGAAGCCGAGCCTGGGCTATTTTTCTCGGGCCTCGGCAGCGCGAGCCATTCCTGCTCGGTGTCGGGTGTCACGCAGACTTTCTGCTTTGATAGTGAAAAAAGAAAGCTGGAATGTCTTATTTTTGCGGGAAGAAAACGCTGCCGGACACGCTAAAAAATGTTTTTCCCACTCCGGGTCAAGGTCTTTTATAAGTCGTACTTTCTCCAGCGGCTAATTTGCGGTTTTTATTATTTTATCTTTAAGTGCCCAGTTAGAGGCGGAGCTTACCTTCCTCTCATATGGATGCAAGGCATTAGCTAGCTCGTGTTTGTCTGCTTGCATCTTAAAACTAAAGCTTGATATTTCATGCTCTGATATATATATATATATATATATATAAAGTATAACCTACACAGACCTATAAACTGTAGTCCAGTAAAAGATGCATATTAACCTCAAGTCCAGATCTGGTGATGATAATCTAATTATTTTCACTAAAGACATGATATCTGTGCTTTTCCTTTTAAAGCTATGCCTTCATAGAACTGTCAGCATCCGCTCGGAACTAGTTCTCATAATGGTGCACATCGTTAGTTACAGAGAACAGGATGCGTTACAGTGAGTTTACCCTCAGTGAGTGAATATTATGCTCTCACGTTTGATTCTTGCCTTTAAATGTCACGTTTACCTCCCCTAGACACATTTATAAGCCTGCCTCCTGATTATAACCCTCTCTAAACCAGGTAAACACGGTTGGTAAAGAGTCCCAAAGGGTGCAATTCTCTGGAGATTAAATGGTTTATTTCGAAATGTTTAAATGGTAGAAATGACGATAAATAAGATATCCAAACAAAATATACACCCAAATTTAGGTTTGATGTTGTTAAAGATGGTGTGAGTTTTGTCTTGTGCTGTAAATTAAGTATTTAAAAAACAAAGGAAATGTATCCACTGGGTCTGTGGGTATTGGAGCGAGGTGCTACTTAAAAAAATGTTGAATATTATTATATCAATGTACTGCCCTTAGTATTCTTTTAGTATTTTTTTAGGGGCAAAAGACTTATGATGGAAAACTGCATCGTGTCAAAAGTTGGCACTGAATGTGTGGTCGGTCGGCTGAGTCCTCCTTTACCCGTTCTTTATTCCGATATTTCTTTGTGGTTTTGTTCATTTCATGCAGTTTATAAATTAAAATTATCGTTTGATTTGTAAGGCTGTGTGCATTCAGATCATTTTGTATAATCTCTTAAAGTGACGACAGCCCTATATTCCCGAATAGTCCACTGAAAAAATGCATTTATTACAGAACAGTAATTCTGCTCAACAACGCATCATAACCAACACGGAACATATCATAAGTGCAAAAAAACGACTACGGACCTACAACAGCATCATAACCAACACGTAACATATCATAAGTGCAAAAAAACAATCGTTGACTCAAGTATGTTTTGCCTCACTTTTACTTTTACTCCAGTCAAACCATGTCACTAAACATTCTAACTCTATCAGGGTCAAGAGTCAACACCAAAAGAACTGATTTACAAAAGCATCATGATAACCAATGGAAGCAACTACTTACAATAGCAGGAGTGAACTTTGTACCACCTCCTACCTCTATTCAGAACGTTACGACACAGAGGACCTTCAGTCAGATCACTTTTATTTCTGTAGCCCAATATCACTCATCACAAATGTGCCTTAGGGGCGTTACTATCTGTACATAAAAAGACACCGTCCGACCTTTGACCCTAACCTACCTTGTAACTAGCCTACTTTTTGTAGGCTAAGCAGGAAGTTAGCATCACACTGCTTCCCTCAACAAAAAGCGAATGGGATTCTTCCATTAGATTTTTGTAGAAAATGCGCTTTGTGGTGAACAAACGTTGATGATACTTACACGTTTTGTTCAGCGAGATCGTCTTCACGATGATCACCAATGTTTATGACTTTTGAAGCATGAATGCTATCGGCAAAAGTAAAACGCTAACGTTAGGCTATAAAAAATACCAACAATACGGTCACATGAAGTCACGTCGGCACCACTAAGCGAAAGGCGTGTTCACCATGGTGACGTTTTGTAGTCTCATTTAGCCACTCGTTAGCAACTTAAACAAAATATAAAAGCGTCACAATTTTACAAAAAACTAATTACGAGTGGTGTATTTACTGAATAATTGTATGTTTTAGAACAAAAAAACATTTGAGTATGGTGATATTATGTTTTGTGATAGTGTATTGATTCGATTTTGAAATCAAATTTTTTTGGGGAAAAAATAACTTAATTGACTGTATGTATTTTTGACTGATGTAGAATGTTATTTCCTTTTCTCAGGTTGCACACAGAGTAGGGCTAAGACGTCGGATGGACTGTGATAAATGCAAATGCAAATCACACTGTTCTTTTTCTTCTTCTTTTAACTCAGATTATGCACAGTTTTCCTAAAATTAGATTTAACAAAATAAAAATTGCATTGCTTACAGTATCGCAATGAATTGAATCATAGCCCCTGTGTCAGGATACGTATTGTATCACCACATTATTGCCAATACACATACAGAATAACAAAAAAGTCAAACTACAGTATTCATCAGCGGGACAAAACCATAGATATATTGTAAACATAATATGACAAATGGATCCGGGAGAACAGCTCCCACGTTCCTCATATCGCCATGACAACAGGATGGCACATAAGTATCATGACTATGTTTATTGACAGTGAAAAACACCGCGAGTCTGTCTGACTCAAACCGTGAGTGTGCAGAAAACTCTCGCTCTCGTTTAGTCCTGAACAAATAAGAATGATGTCCCACGTTTGGCACTGAGGTGACCACATGTATGCACGCTTCACACCCATTGGTCAGAAACACCACAGAGGTGTCAAAACCACTGCAGGGCAAACATCACAGCTGTGTGTGTGTGTGTGTGGGCTGTCGGATCACTCAGTAAATGGTGTGTTTTTTCATAAATGATGTGAAGTCTACACCACAGCGTCTGATCTTTAAAATGCTGCTTTCTTGTGAGAACTACAAACTTGGGTCTCCATGTTAGTAGAGACCTCCGTCCACAGTGACACCTTTCTCTGTTTCTGTTGTATGAAATATGCTGGTGATAATAAATACAGGACATTGTCCTTCCCAAACTGCTGCCCAGCGCTAAAGAAGTGTTTTACTTGAGTGCCTGAGTAATAATTCATATATTGATAAGTGGTTCCCGTGGTGCATTCAGAGTCCTGTACACGACAGTGTTGCTTCGCTCCAACATATTGTTGCCACAATACTGGAATTTTCTTACTTTGATTATAATACCTCGAAAAATATCGATTTTCGATACCACGCACCATTGAGGGCTTAAAATGTAGCTTTTTATTGAAAGATACATCATTCGTGGGTGTATCAACTCGCTGTCGGAGAAAATATTATTTCATATATTTATTTTTGACCACACTGCTCTGACACTCATAAAACTTGCATCAAATTGGTATTGGGCCTCAATACTTGGTGAGTAAAGCCTGTAGCTTTGAGTTATGAAGAGTAACATAGAATGTCAACTTGCTTTTTGAAGAAAGAAAGAAAGTCATTCCAAACTGGGACATGTCAAACTCGCTGTAGTTCGTGGGCCCAGTTTGATTTCAAGTAAAACCATTGCATAATAACCAATAAATGACATCAACTTTGAATGCTTCCCTCTCTTTGAGTGTCAATAGGTACACGTACATTCTGCAAACGTTCACAGTTAATGAACTCGGTTTTACAGAACAGTCGATGAGCAGCCAAGAGACGTCTCTCTGATCTCTCAAACCTGCCGACCATTCATTTATCTTCTCAACTTCTCGTATCATTCGCCTGTGGGCCTGTTGTGACCCACGGGCTGTATGTTTGACAGCCATGCCTTTCATATTATGTTATTATAGGCACTAACACTGATGCAGTGAGCAGCTTTGCATACTCTGAACTAAGGTATTGGGGGGGGGGAAAAGCATTGCTTTGGTATCATGAATTTGGGATGAAACTCAGGTATTTTACTGGCAAAACTATTGAAACATTATATTATTATTAAATCCCTAGTTTTGACTTTGATAGCAGCACAAAAAAAAATCTTGACTTCTCGTTTTCTTTGACGATCGTAACACAAGGTCCACTTACTAGCTTTTCTTCTCCCCCAGAGCTTTCAACCACCTCAGATGGTCTTTATCAGTGGATGGATAAACTTTCACCGTTTACTAACGTTTATCCCACACTCGCAGGATGTGTTCATCTTCTAGTCCAATTTAGAATCCAAGTTTGCCGGCGTGCATGTGGTCCGCCGGCCAGGACAGGATGGTGTGATGCACGGCAACGCGATGGGCAGCAAGAACTTCCGGCTTGTTCTGAAAGGTCTCCGCGATGCATTCACAATCCTCTGTGTCAGGCAGACCTCGCTGCACACACATCAGCTTCTACTAGTTTGACGAGCTGAGAGTCGTAACAGAAGACGTCGAGGAAAGACTCAGCAAAGTGTCTCTTGTGTTGAGCGCAGCCGCGTCATAAATCCTTTTTGTCTATTTGGTCGTGCATTACTCTGTCTTAAAAACTCTCAGACGTTGAAAAGTGGATTCCTTTTGCTGGTCCTGGTCCAACACCCATCTTATACTTTGAGTATACCTTCATTACTTCATTACCAATTGTAGCTGTGTTTCCACTTCTAATCCTGCGTAAAAAAACAAAAGCCAGTGTCCTGTTCTTCGGATGCTAATATCTCAATGTTCAAACAGCAATGCATTTATTTTTTCCAGCATTAAAAAGCATAGAAACCAACAGGTTCTTTCGGCGTAGGACTGCAGCTAACCATTATTTTCTTTACGTTTTAATCTTTAATAGTTTGTCAAATGTCAGAAATTGTGAAAAAGTCCTGCAAGTTATGATTGCTTAACTATGGTTTCATCTTACTGCATTTTACACAAAGAAAAAAAAGATTAAAATCATGAATTCTCCACAAGCTTGAAAAGATGACATTTTTTTGTCCATAGGTAAAATATTGAAATATTTGATTTAGTCCGTCTTACTTTCTCATCTTCTTTGACCAACATCCATCACCTCTGTCTGGTTCTGCTTCTGTCCTGTAGGGCTGGGTAATATTTTGTATCTATCAAAGAGTGAATACCGAAGTATCTGTAACAACACTTAAACAATTATTACTTTAATGTCTTACTCTCATTAAAGAAATGGCTGTTTTTCTCCCCAAAATTTATTTTATTTCACAAAAGAAGCCAAAGTTGTCATATGTTTTAACCGTCCATACACAAGCAGCTCAACTGACGTGTGAATGGGAAAATTAATCTTTTTTCGGGGTGGGGGCTGGTCTATTTGGGTGGGCCACTCGAAACACAAAAAACAAACTTTCTCTGCCAACCTGGGTATGTTTTTCTTTCCACTGCTGAGATCAACCAATAGGTGATTACCTCACTGCTCTCCATTAGCCCGCTCTATATGGACCATTGCATTCAGTGCATTCAGGAGAAGTGGGGAGAGAGGAGAGGGAATGTAGAGGAGAGGAGGAGAAGTGGGGAGGGAGGAGAGGGAATGTAGAGGAGAGGAGGAGAAGTGGGGAGAGAGAGAGAGGGGAGAGGGAATGTAGCGGAGAGGAGAAGTGGGGAGGGAGAGGAGAGGGAATGTAGAGGAGAGGAGAAGTGGGGAGGAGACAGGCGAGACAAAGAGAAGAGGAAAGGAGTAGAGAGGGAGGAATGGGGCAGAGGTGGAGGGAGAGAGGAAGTCTGTGGTAGTCTACCTTGATTTCTCCAGGGTCCCACGCACACACACACACACAGGTTGCATAACTGCGCTCGCTGCACACATTTTTCTCGACTGGGGAGGTGTTAAGAAAATCTCTTGCGACCCTACACACACACACACATACAGAGGTTGCTGTTAAGATGGGTTCTGATAAGATGTAAAGCGAGGGAGCCTGCAAGCTTTCTCCAAGTAGAACAAAGCAGGAGAGCTGAGTTGTGTGTGTGTGTGTGTGTGTCTGTGTGTGTGTGTGTGTATGTGCGTGTGCGTGCGCACACATCCAGAAAGGGGTGCAGCAGTGCATTGCCTGAGCTTTAGAAACTTCTTTTGGGACCCTTCTTTCTTTTCATGCTGCCACCTCAGTATGACCTCCTTCCCCCCCAAACACCCCATCACACACACACAAAAGCCCCCCCCCCCCCCATCGTACTTCAATTGCTAATCCCATTGACAAACTCAAATGTAGTCTTTTGGTCTTCTTTTGTGTTGTGTTGCACCCATGCGCGCGCACACACACACGTCCATCCATCCAAACAATTCCAGGTGCAGTGATGTCATTTGTCTTCCCACATGATGCAATTTCAAATTTAACAACATTTGTAGAATTTCATAGCTGTGATTTAAATAAATGTTTTTCACTTCTGTGTGTCAGTGTTGGATCGAATAATGTTCGCGTGAATGAATCATTACTGTGTAATAAGGAGTATTGAACCAGAATGTAGGAGAGTTAGCCAATTGTCTTTGTCTTTTGACATATTGCGATATGTTTTTGTTTTTTTTCAGCGATGAGTTGAAAAGTAATTATATATTAATTTGAATCTCTGATGGGAATTTAAAACTGCTTGCATGACATATTTGCTCACAAGCTGTATGTGAGCAAATGGTTTTCTGCTCGTGTTTTGCCTGATAGTGTTTTCATCGATACAGTTGGGTATTTAATATTGTACTGCCAGCTGCTGTCTTGACGTCAATGTGACAGCATTCAGACTAGACTTGTGCAGGGATGACCCGAGAAACTGGTACTTTGGTACCAAGTCGATGCCAGAACTGTGACAGTCTGGTCAGGGCTGGAGACGAGAGAACAAGTCTTTGGGTGATAAACTTGAATAAATGCAGTTGTTTGAAGGAGATGTTTTCACAGCAATATAACATTATAATGGAATTATGACCTGTTTGACTTCCTAACAAAACGTGTATGCAAACAGTAATAAAGGAGTGAAGGACATGGGATTTATTATTTTACTTTTTTCTTTACCATGGTACTGAATTAGTATTGAAAATAGTGGAATTTCTCTTGTTTTATTATCGACTTCTGAATATCTGCTTTCGTGACATCACTAGACTTGTGCCGGGTTGGAAGTGTGGTAGAAATGCTAACGTCAGGACTTGCAGATAGATAGATAGATAGATAGATGTATGTATACTTTATTCATCCCCAGGGGGAAATTTGTTGTGTTAAAGAAAACCTGTAAAATTGGCCTTGCATTTACGTCACGAGGTGCATGACTAAAAGGGGTCTAAAAAATCCTCCTTTTGTGTCTGTGTGCCAGACCCTTCAAATGTACGTTCTCCATGTGTGAATGTGAAGTTTAGATGCAGCAGTCTCGTCCTCTCCGTCACCAGGAAACCCCGGCTAGCCAGCACTAATCCTCCTGGAGCATCTCTGTTAGGCCAGAGGTGACCTTAAGAGCCCCCCAGTGTGCGGTCTGGACTCTCTCTCATATCTATTTAGATCTGTGTCACTCTGTTCTGTCTGTCTCGGTGATGGGCCTGTTGTTTAGTGTCGTACAGCTGCGGGCTTGGGCCGTCACTTTGTGCTATCGCGTTAGCTCAGTAGATGGAAGCTTACTTCTATGGTTCCTGTGTAAGCCAGATCACTACTTCCTGTTTGATGGGAACATTTTAAACAGTGATTTTTCAGATTAGTTTGACGCTTGTTGTCTCAATGAATATGTTTGGTCTACAAAACCGGAATCAGAAATTTCCATCACGATATCTTCGAGCACAAGGTGACGCCATTAAATGTCTCGTTTTTCCAACAGAATCCTAAAAATGTCAGAATCACAGCGCTGTCGATGCTCACAACAAGCAAGAAGACAACAAGTGTAGCCGGCAAAGCACCATAAACCAATTGTAATTATCTGTAAACTCATATCTCATATTCATGGACTACTTTATTGCTTTTATACAAGCCCTGTAAAGAAAGGAGTCGAGTATTACCTGTATTATAAAGAATCAAAGATTGAATATCCTGTAAACAATTTGATTTGGCTGAAAAATATTTGTAAGACCTCCTGTTTCTGAAGCATCTTAAAACAAATTGGTCTTCTTTGTAAAAACCCCTCCGACATACAGTTGTGTGAAAAAGTGTTTGCCCCCTTCCTGATTTCTTATTGTTTTGCATGTTTGTCACACTTAAATGTTTCAGATCATCAAACAAATTTAAATATTAGATTAAGATAACACAAGTAAACACAAAATGCAGTTTTTAAATGAAGGTTTTTATTATTAAGGGGAAAAAAAAATCCAAACCTACATGGCCCTGTGTGAAAAAGTGATTGCCC
>NW_022280421.1:21107-37522 GCF_004355925.1 Anarrhichthys ocellatus
AAATAAGAAATCAGGAAGGGGGCAAACACTTTTTCACACAACTGTATTTTAAGTGCTTTTATCAGTGAACTATTTTCGACAGTCACATCTGAAAAACTGAATGCGCCAAGTTCAAATAATTCGGGGGGGGCGAGTCCGCTCGTTGTGCTAACCTCGGCACAGCGCACAGCAAATATAAGTATCCGGGCGGAACTCGCACTGCAGAGCTTTGGTTCCACTTTAACGTGCATCAATCTACACTCAACATTTTAGAAACGCTAAAATGGGTTACCAAATCTACTTTGGCGGACGTTAATATACCTGGGCGGCCCGCCCAAGTAAAGATTATGCACGGGAAACACTAAAATAAGCCCTCAGTGCTCCACTTATGACATGCGAGTATATATGCTGTGTACAGGGTCCGTAAGTGCAGTACTACAGCTTGAGTTAAATGTCTTAAGAGTGCTGTTTTACCACAGCTTGGTTGCTGATGCCAGGACCTCTTTCAGTTCAAACTTCCCATAGTGATTTGTTCTTTGTCTCAGTGAGGCTGCAAGCTTTGAAAGTTACTTTCTATGCGATTAGTGGACACGAAGACTTTAAAATCCAGGCTCTTTCTCACTATGTGTTTCACATCTATCAGGTCTTATCATCTAACCGCCAACCAGCGTCGGAAATACACGAGGGCAAAGGGCAAAACTGCCCCTAAGAAATATAATTTTGCCCCTGATATCACTAGGAGAGGGGCAAAAAATGCCCCCGAACTTTCTAAACGAATAAATAAATGGAGCGCTTCCTAATCAGACCTGTGACTGCGAGACTGCGGTCAACTCAGCAGACACTTAAATTGTAGTGCACCTATATCCTGAAATTCACGTTAAACTCATTCAAACGGCACAGATCGGGAACGAGCGAAGGACTTTGAAAGTTAACGGAAAGATTAACGTGAGACAACATCCGGTTTCTTCAGACGAACATCCAGTTTTCAGAATAAGATGCCAACAAAGTATACATATTGCACAATGGAAATTAGATTAAATGAATTATATTCACATTACGTATAAAACATGCTACCTGCATCTCGTGAGTTAAAGGTAAAATACACCTAAATTGTGCGTAAAGTCTCTTTATTCTTTGATTTGAGGGTTGCTGGAAATGAATAATACCTGACTGACAGTCAATTAAGATATTTTACTAAGTAAAAACTCTGAACTGAATTTGTACCTTCAAATGGCACATTTTTTTAATTTTTAAGGTGCTATAAAAATGTTTTTCTCAAAAATTCCACACAATGACTAATGCATAAGGTCAGGACAAAAATGGGTAATATCACAATATTTGAGGACTCGTTGGAGATTCGGTGACTTAATAATTGTTAATAGTTGTTTAAAAAATGTAATAATAACAATAAATAACAACAAAGAAATAAGAATAAAATTGAATATGATTGTCTGATTTATGTTTGTTTTTTGAATCTGTAGACTACTGCCTAATAGTCTTATTATTGCCATTTGATGACAATTGCTCATATACTGTAAGCCTAAATAAGTATATGTATTCTTTTTTTAACAAAGGTTAAATGTTATTTCACAAGTTTCAAAAAGTGCCCCCAATTTTTTGAAAATGCCCCTGGATTTCAGTCAGTGAGGGCAAAAATTGCCCCCAAAAAATATGTAAATTTCCTACCCTGCCGCCAACATATGATACAAACTAACTATGAAACAATGTAATACACAGATAGAGATCAGAAACAGACTCTCAAAGCTCGATAAAACCGGAATCTTGGTTGTTAAAATCCACATGGTGGATTAATGGCGAATGGATTAATGTTGTGTCTCCTTGAAGGACACTGGGTTGCTGTGGGACAGTGTCCACACTGATGAGGCGGTGTGTCTTAATGCCGTGGGATTACAGTAGCCCCGCGCTGCCAAACCGCAGCGTAGCGCTCTGCCGTCCTGCCAGGCCAGACCACAAGCTTCCCCAGAGGCACCACGGCAGCTGCTGTGACAGCCACGGCCTCCGACAGGGGAGGTCAACGTCCTCGAGTCAGACACACACACACACACACACTTTACACACTTATATATGTGGTCCAACTTTTTTTTGTTTGTTTTCTATCTGGTAGCGTTTGAAGGACAGAAATGTAAAACTTGTTTGTGCACATTCAAAAGATCTGTTAGGTCTTTCTTTTGGATGGCCTCTGATTCTTCCAATGAGTTTTTTTTTTTATTTCAGCCAAAGCTTGTTTGCTGTTTTGGTGTCTTGTTGTGAACTTGACTTTGGCATGTGGCACTGTGGTGGTGTGCAGGTAATAACCTGGATACACTTGGTCTTTATGGGTAAAGTATACGGTATTCAGTGCGGTAACATCTACCTGAGCTGCCAATGTACAAATTGTTATCAAATAACAACAAAGACTAAAGTGTATTGTTTTTATAACTAAAGTTGGTGCTTCAGTGGAAAATTGAAATGCGGTGTCACCTCAACAGGTGATCAGATGGATCAGAAGTGTTCCGATTTGCACGTTTGCACACTGCAAAAAGTTGTCTGCCATGTTCATTTGGGAAATACAGCGTCAGTGAAGTCAGTCTCAGGACGGTGACACTGAAAAAAACAGCTGTCTGTCAAAAGACTATTTACACACTCGCTCAGATAAAAATGCTAACAATAATTTCAGATTATAACATTCCAAATAAATCGTTCCTTTGCCCTTGAGGTAAAAATCACAAAGCCCTCTGGGTAAATAGTCAGAATGCATCATTTGGGGTGAAGAAGAACCTCTTGTTGTATGAAATGGAGCCAATTAATTGCTTCTCTACTTGGAGAATTTCAATCGGATCAGTTCAAATCAGTTGTTTCTCTATAAGACTGATGCAATAATAATAATGATTTACTCGACCCAAAACCAAACAGCAGTCACAACTTCACTGTTTACCAATGACAGCATTCAAAGGTGTGAGAAGTGAGTTTCTTTAGTTACAGAACACAGTTGCAGGATGTTGGACTTGTGTACTTGGTGCCGGTAAAAACAAAAAAGGTTTGTAATGTTTCAAATGTTATTTATCTTCTCCTTTCCAGGCTCACCTCTCCTCCTGTTCGCCAACCGGCGCGACGTGCGGCTGGTGGATGCCGAGGGCGTGCGGGGCGAGTCGGCCATCGTCGTCAGTGACCTTGAGGACGCGGCGGCGGTGGACTTCCTGTATTCCGAGGGTCTGATATTTTGGACGGATGTCAGCGAGGAGGCCATCAAACAGACGCACTGGAATCAGTCATCCAACTGTAAGGCCGTTTATTCTTCTGCTTCCTCATTAAACCAAACATTTACTGTAGCTACATGTTAAAGGGTTTTGGAGAAGAACTCATCCCCCCTCTTGCCACAGGTTTTTTCACACTGTGTATGTTTTGTGGTTGCAGCCCTTAAAGAAGCGCTGGGAACCAGCCAGACTGTGGTAGTGTCGGGGCTGGACAGTCCTGACGGGCTGGCCTGTGACTGGCTGGGCAGAAAGCTCTACTGGACAGACTCGGAGACCAATCGGATTGAAGTGGCCAACCTGGACGGCACCTCCAGGAAGGTCCTGTTTTGGATGGACCTGGACCAGCCCAGAGCGATTGCCCTCAACCCCGCTCAGAGGTAACAAAAACACGCTCTTCACACTACTCTAAGATAAGATTATAAATGTAGTTTATGAGTTTACAACATAAAGGCGACAGCTTAATCAGCCTGTCTCTCTCCGAGTTGGCGTGGATTGTTACATTTGTTGAAAATGAAAGCGTATCTGTTCTAAAAAGTTTTAAAATGTCACACAATCGTTGATATCCTCTGCTCTCGTGAAGATAAGGTCGCCTGCACCGGTAACAAACGACACACTAACACACTGACAGAATCTGTGTTTTTGTGTTTTTACCCGAGCTGGACCAGAAAATATTCAGCTAAAACTGATCCCCACTGTTCATCTGTGAAGTTTGCCGGAAGCGATGTAATGTAGCCCGGATGCGTTTTATGTGGAGTGAGCACTGCGCCGGACGTTTAAAAAAGATTGCCTTTTGAATGCTACGTAGTTTGTTGTTGGTTAGGAGGCCCTTTGGCCTTTTAATAGCCGCACAAAGAGCATGCCTTCTTTAAATTAACATTTTGAACTATAGTAGCAACACAGTGTAAACAATGCCGAAATATCGTTAGTAGCCTAGCATACTTGAGCTAAAGGTGCAGGGTGCAAAGATATGAGAGTGAATAGAGAAGATGGTGGGGGAGAAGGCCTGCTCCCTCCATGCTTTGACCTCACGCTGACCTCCCTTCTATCTTTAGATCAGATGATAGATATGTCGTTTACTTATGATTGTGTGTTAACAGTTTTCATGATGACATGGGGGACAGAAGTCTCCAACCATGACCTCTGCAGAGCTTGTCTGAAGACTGCTTTTAAATCAAGAGGTTCAGTGAGTCCACTGAGCTCCTTAGTTCAGGCTAAATGCACTGAACCCTTTCCTTATACTGCAATTAAACACTCTTTTATCCCGTATTGCTCAATCCTTATGGGTCTTTCGTACTGTAAACAGCCTGAATACCACGTCAGCTCCAAGACCAGTCCGATTGTACGGTTTACATTTATATAGATTACGATAACCACAGGGTGTGTCTGTGTTTGGAGTTGTTGGCATATCTGCTGGTCACACTGTAACTGAAGCTGGACGGGTGCAGGGCAGGCGGGAGAGAAGAGGAAGCCCTCAGTGAAACTATGCAGTTCAACCACTTCATTTAAGTGAAAGTTACGACCCCAAAACTGTCCTTTTATAACGGCTCGTGGTTGCCGCGTAAAATGTAGGTACAGGAACGAAGACAAATAAGATCCAGGTTGTTCTTGTCCTTTATATCAGTATACAGTAGAGCAGTGGCGGGCTGTGCATTTTATACCTAGGCCTTCACTTTTGTCCTGCAGCTGAAATACCACCTTATAACCACATGATGGCGCCACAGATATGATCAGTTTCTAAGGCTGTAACTATGTACGTATTAAATGTACGTAAATTTCGGTACGAGACTTGCAATACGTTTGAATAGTACTAGAGCATCTGGGAAATGCAGAAGCTTATATTCAGGAAAATATAATGTTTTCTGCGCTCATGGAGGACAGTGGTTCTCAGCTGGTCTGGCTGTGGGACACACCATCACTCCTTAATGACAAGTCGTGGCCCAAAGAGATCGTCTTATGATTTTACTTTCACAACTTAAGCATTGTACTGCTCTGCAGTGTCTTTCCTCGTCTCAGTCCCCTGTGTCACGGTGTGTGGTACATCTCACTCAGTCAGAATGCCCATATTTGATTGGCTGAGCTGCATCACGTGATGTGATTCACTACCCGACATGCCTCTGCTATTAAGCTTCGTTTCACGATAGTCACGTGCTCGCCCACTGACCAATCACAGCACACTCTGCACCTCGCGGCAGACACTGAGCTGCACTAATGCTGACGTCATTATAGGTCGGCGAGCAGGCTCTGATACGTCAAAGAATACGCCCAACAGAGCGTGCATATATACAAGGTCACCATAATCAGGTGCTGGTCCACGGCCCCAGAGCCTCCTTCACCTTGGGCCTCGTCCAAGCCAACCCTCTGTCTCACTGCAATAAACACACACGCTTTTACAGCCCACGTGAGCACCACATGTGGATTAATCCGCAGCTGAAAATAGTCCCCATCAAATGCACTATTTTTTTTTCCTTTTGAATAACGTTTGATAAAAGCTGCAGTGACCAGCTGTTTTAGGAGTTTACTGAGGCTTTTTAGAAGTGAAACTACCGGCCTATATTGTATATGTGAGGCGTTTTGTTTAAGAGTTACGTTTTCAGTAGGAGCCGATTATTGACATTTGGTTTTGAGGTTGTTTTTTGTTGCCTAAATCTGATCAAATTGCTGTAAGAATAAGTCGTTTTCAAACATTTATCTTTCAAGCCAGGTTTATCTACTTTGAGTCTATCGATTTCACTCAAGATAGTCAAAGTTCAAATTAGTTAAGGACAAGTTAAGTGCCGCTCAGTCAGTGTTTAGCCAGTTATATTCAAGTCAACTTCAGTTGTGTTTAAACCAATGAAATCAAATCCGCTCAAACCAAATGCGAGTAATTTCAAAAAGTTATTTTCGCGTTAGTTCAAGATAGTGCAGTCGACTCATGCATTTTCGGAATCAGTCACACAAATACAATCACAGCACCTTCTCTCTCTCGGCTTTCCTGCTCTGTAATTGTCGTGTGTACGTTGCCGGCCAAAGGAATGCAGATCTCATTCATTGATTCTGAAACTATGGACACAAACACATAACTGTGTGTGTGTCTAAGAAAGAGAGCTAGACACACACGATACCACGGCATTTAATAAGTACCATTCAAACCAAAAAGACATCGGTTGTCTGACAGGCTGATTTATTGGGCTTCAATTTATTTGACTTTAACTTGATTTAACTGGAGCAGAGCAGAGCCGGAGTAGTTTTACTGTAGATATAATTTATGGTTTGGTAAAAACATATCTCTGGTACTACACCTATTTACCGGTATATCCACTTTCTTTTCTATTTTTTTTTATCCTCTCAATCTGTTCCCCCTGAAATGCGTCATTTATTGAGAAGCGTTATTGTAGTGACAATAGATTCATGGACCGATCATAAAATAGAGAAAATGACAATAAAATGACGTGTACATGAGAAACAGAGATGGAGGGAGAAGCATTGGAGAGGTAAACAAAAGCATTTGAGATATGTAGATACGGTGGAATAACAAAGAAAAAAATCATTTCAAGTTGAAAACAATTGTAAGATTTTGTCTTTCAGTATCATTAGCTGAAGGGTTAGCATGAATCTCTCACATGAGGAAGGAATCAGGTTAGGGCTTGATTTTGCTAATGAAATAATCAGATTATTACTTTGATTAATCGATAATTAATCTGCTAAAAAATAACTAAACTTATTCCTCATGTTCTTATTCAACACATTTACTACACATTGGATTAAAATGTAGTGAGGATAAAACCATTACCAGTTTTAACGCATTGAGTCGCACCAGTGTCGGACCATCTCCGGGGTCGGGGCCAAACTGTGCAGGAGACCAGAGAGACAGACGTTTAGCTCTCAGCTCTTCTGCAGCTTCTTTCTGAATCTCTGTGGTCTGAAGTTCAGTTTGTCTCCTGCGTCCTTGATTGTGCTTTATTTTTACTGCCTCGCTTTCAGCTGTATAAGAGTCCTCACTGATGATGAAAACCCAACACTTACCGATTGTTGCTGCTTCATAATAAAAGCGTTTGGATAGTAAAATAACAGGGGACTTTTCTTGTGAAGAATTTGTAGGAAATTAAAACGTATTTATCGGCAAAGTAGCGGAGCTTTGTTAGCGGCTATTCATCGATAAAACATGTCCACTAATACTGCAGCGAGGAAGAGTGAGCAGCAAAAATGAGATTTATTCAAATGTGTTTATCCAACCGAGTCGAGCCAAGCCAGCACACACGTATGTACGCAGGGTTATACTCACCTCTAAATGGCTAAATGCAGTTTGTTTCATTGACATATTTCTTTCCCTACAGCTACATGTACTGGACAGACTGGGGGGAGGAGCCCAGGATAGAGCGTGCTGGAATGGACGGCAGCAACAGGTACAGCAACTGCATGACCCTTAAGCACAGCTTCTGTAGCCACAGTGATGTTTGTAGAGTACAGTATCCTCCAGTGCAGCCAGATGTGCAGAAGCAGTACCAAGTTCTACAAGAACGCAACAAAGTGAAAGCAGCAGTTGTACGATCATGGCCTTCTGTCTCTTCACAGGAAAGTCATCGTGGTGGTGGACATCTACTGGCCCAACGGTCTGACCATAGACCTGGTGGAGCAGAAGCTGTACTGGGCAGATGCCAAACTCAGCTTCATCCACAGAGCTAACCTGGACGGATCGGCACGGTGCGGCTCCTTTTTGTGTGAATTCAGACAAATATTCTAAAGAAAAAGCTAATTTTAACAAGCTACACTTAATGGTAAATACCTGTAATCATAAACAAACTTACATTAAGGGAGAGGAGGGGATATTTACAGATATGGTTCAGTTAAACAACACACAGAGAAAAGTGTAATGACATGAGACTATAGCCTGGCTGTAGAGTTGGCTTCAGGCCTCATCCCTTTCCTGCAGCATACATTAAAGCCAGAAACAGATGATATGAAATATCTTCCCCCAGACGACCAGAATCAGAGCGCAGGGGCGATGCTGTAGCAATAATGATGCTAGCAGATATATTTGCAGAGAGCAGCAAAGCTCTGGCAAAACAGAGGGGGAGCGTCTTTACTTTTTTTTTTGTACACCTTAA
Source organism: Anarrhichthys ocellatus (assembly GCF_004355925.1). NCBI lineage: Eukaryota > Metazoa > Chordata > Actinopteri > Perciformes > Anarhichadidae > Anarrhichthys > Anarrhichthys ocellatus. The sequence continues at coordinate 29,428 of NW_022280421.1, forward strand.
ACTACTTGAGTCTGAACTTGGTTCGACTTCACTGCCTTCATGGCATGTTTCTCAAAAACTCTTGTCAGTGCATAATGCAAAGAAAACAGTTCTATGAAGATGAATTAAGACTTGGCGGTCACTCATCATCAACATCTCATTTTCTTCTAAATGCAGGAATCATGCATTCCAATAATGTATAAGAATGTAAGAGTAACTGTGTGTGTGTGTGTGTGTGTGTGTGTGTGTGTGTGTGTGTGTGTGCGTGCGCACCCATGCACTTTTGTCCTGGCAACAGACATATGCTTCCTCTGTGACTCTGTCATAATGCCGTGAGCCTCACAGGGAGGGTGTAACGCGGGAAAGTGGAGCTTTCAGTATGCTGTGTGCGTGACTTCCTCTGTGGGTGCCCCCGTGCACTGTACGCAACGATTAACGTGCACATACTCGCGCGAGCCGCTCTCTTGTCTGTGCGGGAGCTGGATTCCAGGGAACAGGGAGGCTGCTATAGAAGAAGAATGCAGAGATAAAGCTGAACATGAAGTTCTGTTGAGTTTGGGAGTCGAGAATTCCTCGTTGTCCAACTTCTTGGAATCGCATGCCTCTGTGACTATTGATTCCTCTTATTGATGCTTTCCGACAGTTGCCATGTGCACGCTGTATCGTGCTGTTCAAAAGCGAGGCGCTGACAAACCTGATGAGGATGAACCCTACAATGTGAACAACAGATCACTGTTGAACTCGGCAGGAGTAATTCTTCCACTTATGAATAATTTGTGTTGCGTTCTGAGGGTATCATCACCACACTGGTAAGCCCACACTCCCCTTTTTGGTCCAGTCCATAGACTGTATATAAGAGGTGGACGTAGTCATCGTGACGTCACCCATTGGTTTGTGGACAGATGTTTTGAGGCCTCGAGTTTGTCGATCTCGCCGTCGCCATCTTGGCTTTTTTTGCAACTGATGGACTGAAGTGATCATATTTGGAATGTGGAGGAGTGACGTGGAGACGCCGGATACGTCTCTGGTAGCAGCAGCGACCTGTCAATCACAGTAGGCCCGCCCTAAACATACCCTGCTTTATGGTCTATTTGACTCTAAATGGACCATAATTTACTAAATGAACATCATGCTGTATTGAAGAAGACTTGAAACTAGAGATTGAGATCATAAACTCATGTTTACAATGTTTACTGAGGGAATAAATCAAGAGAGAAGTAGAGTCATTTTCTGTTGTCTCAGGTATCAGCTGCTTTTACCGACAAACTTACATTGTCTGTTTGATTAGGTGGGAATAAAATGCACAAACTTTACAGTTCAAATTCAATTTCAAGATCCCCTAGTAAAACTTGAACGATTTTTCGCCCCGTTCGACTTCTTCAGAGAAAAGGGAGGAGGGGAAGAGAAAAATAGCTGCACAGACAGAGTGAAAGAAAAATGGAGAGTATGAGAGAGTTGTCCAACACAAACAGAGCTGTGATATGGAGGCCCCAGTAAAAACACACACACACAGCACCACACACACTCTCTCACAGCTCAATCTGGCCTTCTCTCCTTTAGTCCGCCCATCAGCCTTCTTTCTCCACATCTTATCGTTCGCTCTGTTTCAGAACGTTCCAGATCCGACCTCGTAAGATTGTGACTTTTAGGTAAAAGTGAAAAGTGTTCAATCAGCATGAGATTAAAGCAGAGCTTATTTTAGCTCATTATTTAAAGGCGACCTATCATGCTCATTTCCAGGTTCATACTCGTATTTTGGGTTACTCCTAGAATGTGTTTACATGTTTTAACTCTGAATAAACATGCATTCACTCTGTCTGAAACGCTCCGTTTTAGCCATAGAGATTAAGAAAAGGAGTAGAAGCAGACATTCCCATTCAAATCGTTGCAATTTTTATGTGTACCGTTTCTATTGTGACCGTTGGTCGTGCGCCAAGTTACAAAAATTCAGAGGTGCACTACCAACTTCATGAAGATCGTCGTTTGAGTACATGTAATGTTACTAAGCGTAGAGAGTAAATGTAATAACTTAATGTTTCATCCACAAACTCTTGACACAGCGTAGAAAAGAACACTGCTATCGCCAAATAAGTGACATTTAGTACGACTCATTATCTCTAACCAGTGTAGTGTAGCTAGCCAACTTGTGGACAGCTGGCTCGTTAGCGTGCTTGCTTATTCTAACTTTTTAAAATATCGGCCCTTTAAGCAGTCTGTAACGTGGTGAGTCACAAATGACTGTAAAGTCGGCTGTTCTCTTGGAAACTACTGCCAGTGTAGCGTAATGTTACCTGCAGCTAATTAAATTAGCTTGTGACAACACGGCGTAGAGGTTGGATTAAACCAAAATTCAGTGGAAATGTATTCACGCTGTTGGAAAAATGGGGTATTCTCAGCCAGCGACTGTTCCCACTATCACTGCTATCACTACATAGACTAGCTCGATGCTGCACAACACCGTGTTGTTACGTAACCACAGCACTCATTGTGTGTAGGTATGTTAAGATGATAGGATATTTGTGCAGCTCTGTTAGAGGGGGGGGGCTTTAATGTGAATATACCTGACAGCTTGAGTAATACAATTATTTGCCTGTTTTCCAATTAATTTGCACACACACACACACACACATTCAAAAGCTGAACAGAGCTTTGAAATCTGGAGTTGGTTAAATTTGTTCTTTCTTTTTTTTTTCTTAACCACTGCTGGCAGCCTCCTCTGCTTTTACAGCACGCACGCGCACACACACACACACGCACATACACACACACACACAAAATGATGATTGATGAAAGCCAGTTTCTGGTGTGTTGATATTCTAAATACAAGCCTTCTTTGATCCGGCGCCTAAGTGAGTTTGTGCGAGTGCATTTTGCTGTAAGTGATTCCTAAAGTGTGTTTTTAGAAAAGAACACACACTTCTCCAGCCGTCACGCTCTTTGTAATTGTTTGGCCCTAAGGTTTGAGAGAGGGAATACCTTCTCCAAAGCTGCACAATCTTCTAAATGTGTTGCCTTAATAATACTTGCCGTCCACATTGCACTGGAATGTGGTCGAGATATTCACGGTCCAAGAGGGGTGATTACTATTGGTTCTCTGGCCTTTTTCCTTGTGCCACCATCAGGTCAAACTTTCACTTTTGCACAAGAAATCTAATGATCAGATCATAATAAATTGTAACGAACAAATGTGTGCACCCCCAGAGGGTAACGCCTTTACATTTCAATTATTTTATTTTCAAAGCTTTTCTTGAAAACCACCCTCATGCCAAAATGTTCTGCCAAGAGGACACACTCTTGTGATTTTAATGACCTAATGGCTTTCCTATACTGCCACCCTCATGACACATTTGACCCTTATATTTAAGCTTCACTGCTGATGAGCCCAAATCCTCTGTTTGTTGTTCTCCAACACCATTGTTTTGTGTTGTTTAATGAACATTGCGGTTTAGGGGTGAATAGAGGGGCTTCAGACTTTTAGGCCTCTGGTTTTCTTCCAGAACACAACCAGTAACATTGCAAATACAGTCACAATGCTGTTTTGTTGCAAGTTCCTCAAATAGCTTCTTGAGGCTGGCTCCAAGAGTGAGTCAATCCCCATAGACCCTCATGTTAAAATGCCCAACTTTACAGCAGAAATAAACATGTTTACAGCCTGTTTATTTTGAAAACACTCTATTTCAATCCAAATTGTGCCTTTTATTCAGCCATTGCAACAAAAACGTGCAATATCCGTGCAATGCACAAGTCTAACAAGTCCATTTACCATTTAATATATTGATGACAGTCTTATGTAAACAAAGACGCATGTAACCACAACGGACAATATCGAGGTCAGCAAAAATGATCACGGTTATGTCCATATATCGGACAATAAGTCGATAACGTAAAATTGGTCGAGGTCATGTCCATATATAATACAATAAGTTGATGATCTGTGAATATCGTGACTGACCTTATTAGGGTATTGGATAAAGCCTCATTTTGGTGTTGGTAATGCGACCCATACTGGCACCGTTATCCAACCATTTTAAACGTTACCCAGCCCGAGGTGGGTTGAGTGGTAAAGCTGAGCTTGCGTTTCGGCTGATCGGGTAGCTCTGCATAATTCTGATACTGGCTTTGACGGGATAATGCTGCCTTGTCTTACAACTAACTCATGCGCAAATTGCAATTTTTGTGGATTAAGCGGACAGCTCTTTCTGGTCTTCAAAATTGTGAAGACGGTTTGCTCACAACTGTGTGCATCTAAATGATTAAGGAATATACGTCTCTTATTGTGATGTAATTTAAGAGCCATTAAAGTAATAATCCATGGCAGACAAGTAGCATTTTGTAATAGGATTCTCTACACAACACACAAGCCACCCTCTGATTCTCAAGACTCTTTCATTGTGTCCTGCAGTGAAACAGTGGTGGAGGGCACCCTGACCCATCCTTTTGCACTAACACTGTCTGAGGAGACCTTGTACTGGACCGACTGGCAGACCCGCTCCATCCACGCCTGTAACAAACACAGAGGAGACAAAACCAGAGAGATCCTCAGTGGGATCTACTCTCCCATGGACATCCAGGTCCTGGAGTCCCATCGGCAGCCTTACAGTAAGTCAAATGTTGGGTTTATGTTTAATATACAGTACAGCACACATGCATGAAGCTAATCATATCTTCTCCATCTCTTGTCTCTTCTTCTTTCTCTCTCTTTCTGTGTCGACGTCAATGCAGTCCAGACTCCCTGCAGTGACGACAACGGAGGCTGTAGTCATCTCTGCCTACTCTCTCCCGTCCAGCCCTTCTACAGCTGTGCCTGCCCCACGGGAGTCCAGCTGAAACCAGATGGAAAGACATGCAAACCAGGTATGGATCCTATTTACATCAGTATGACTACTAATGAATGGCAATCCCTAAGAGAAGAGTTATTTTCAAACTGATTGACTTCTAGATGTTGAAACCCCAAAAGGATTCGATAAGATGCTGAAGTCAGATTTGACACATTCTATTGAAACCCAAATTACTGGAAAGGACAGAGAGAGCAAAATGAAGACGCTATTAAGAACAATTTTGTGCTCAAGTAAACAATGCAATCACACTGACACAGCAAAATAGTCCCACCTACAAAGCGTGGTTAACAAGACGTGGGCTCCGTGTTTCAAGATGGGTCGGTGGGTTGCCGACATCGCCGCAGAACCCCTCGCACTGAGGACACTCCGTTCCGGTTGACAGTCTCGCCGGGAGCCCCGTCCACCCCTGCAGGGAAAGAGGGCGCAGTGAGCACTAAGTCCACGGCCCCATGAAGTGACGAGATCTGGGCACGGGGTGCGGTGAAGCTTGTGTCCGGAGCCGCAAGCTGCTTTCCCCCCTTCTTAAGCCTACATACTAGAGCCGGTCACGGCCCTCGGCCAGCCAGCAGCCAGGGAGAGGATCCCCCCTATCTAGTTTATAGGTAATTAACAGGAAACAGTGGATTAGTCGGGGGAGTTTATTATTTTTTTTTATCACGGAAAATAAGTTGTAGAATGCCGTAGGAGGGTAAAGATAGATCGATGTATCGTTTCAATAATCGACGACCCAATATCATCAATGCTAAGTGAAAACATCGATTCATCTTTAAAATAAGGCTTTTATCTTGAAATTACCAAGACATGACTTGTGTCACCATTTCCTCCTGCCAACAGAGCCCAGTATTCACATTGTCAAATCATACTTTAATTGCTTTTTGTGAGTTGATATTAATGTAACTGATTGTGTTAAATAGGCAGAGGATATTGATCGCAGGTCTCTGAATGGAAATTGTATCCTGGCAGACTTTTTACATTGGGTTTTGCAGGATTATACAACATTTGTATCAAATACAAATACAATTGCCTTTTTATAATGTGTCCAAGGAAATGACGTGTCGTCAGTAAGCATCGTATCGTTGTCCAAAGACTCAATACGATATGGTATCGTGATGATTTACACCGCTAGCTTGACGTGTTTTGTTAATTTGCTGACCTGCCGATGCTGAAAGGATGCACGGTGCAGCCCTAGCTCGCAGTGGATTCACAGAGTATCTCGTATGTGGCCATTGTCTGCGGTGTGTACTGTCGTGTCCCAGCGTAGAGCGCATCAGCTTGAGAACAAGTAAAGAACGACCTCTCTGCTAGCAGAGTGGGTCACTGACTGACTGACCGGCCCGCCATGTTGATTCCCACGGTGCTAAAACAATAGAGCCTTCTTCTGCAAAAAACACAACACTGTGCTGGAGCGCCTCTGTGTCGGTTAGGCTGCGTTATGTGAACGTATTCAATTTGAACGAAGCATGCCAACCAATCACTTAGCCACTGTTAACAATAAAAAACTACAATGCTCTTGTGTGTGTGTGTGTGTGCGCGCTTCTAATTTGTTTTGCTTCGCTGGTTAAATTGAGGCCGTTTGTTATTATGCTGGCAGCAGAGCGTGTGTGTGAGTGAGAGTGAGTAAGAGACTGTTTGTCAGAGGTCTTCAAGTGTCTCAGAATGAAGTCGAGTGAAGAGAAGAGTGGAATCACAGATGCTTTCCCTCCTTCTGTTATGGGGTAGTGTAGTTGGTGGACCCAAACGCACGCACACACAGCAGTTTTACTCCAGCCAAGACTTTATTTAAATGTGCAGGAGGAGTCAAAGAATGAACAAACAAAAAACAAAGACTAACTGTCCAGCAAATTAAAGTCACTCCTCTTTCTCCACCGGAGTCGGGAGGGAAGCTCAACCGAGGCCGGGACAGAATAGCCTCCGGAGTCGGGAGGGAAACTCGACCGCACTCAATACTGAAGGAACAGAAAAACAAACGGATTACGATCTTCACTGAATCGGTGTTCAGACTTACGCGACCAGACTGGTAACCGGACGGACTGACGACGCGCCGGTGAAACGCCGAGGTATTTAAGTCAGCCAGCGGCGATCACTGGAATGAGCCACAGCTGAGCCTAAGGAGAGAGGCGTGAAGTGGGCGGAACACGGGGGTGGAAACTGTAGGCTGACACAAAAACAAAACATAAGCACATGGCCCACAATAACAAAACAGACAGGGGGAAAAACAGAGGAGCACAGAGGAGCACAAACTAGGAGCAGACAGGGATCCTAACACCTTCCCTTTTCATTCTTTCCCTTCATTTACCCCCCCTCCCTCGCCTCAGTCATTTAGGTAACGACGGAACAACTTTCAATGTCAAATCCGATTGGTGCCAAGGCTGAGAGATGCCAGATTTTGATTGGTTGTGAAATTACAGCTGGAATGACATACAGAGAAAGATTTACATGATTTGTAGAACTATGTGTTTTTTAAATATCTTGAGCTATTTGACATTATTTTAGATATTGGCAATTATGTACTATGTAGTTTATAATGAGGGCACAATTTAACTACAGATAATTTATCCTCTTTGTAGATTTTTATAAAATTGTACTAATTTAAATCTCTATACAGTCGCGGCTTCATCTCTGAGATTCAGTTGAATCGGCCTTAAATGTGAGACGAGAGAGAGGGAGAGGGCAGGGAATAGAAAGAGGGAGACACACTTTGAACTGCTTTAAATGGGAGCTCTTCAGAGTCAGAGGTGTGAGAGACAAAGAAGAAAAACAGTTAATTGTCTCCCATGAGGGGAGATTGGCTGTTCAATCCGAAACCAACAGCTAAAACACAGTGAGGATCCCTCAGGACAGCAGAGCCCTTTGTTTCCAGACTGGAAGGAGCAACGAAAGGGATGAACAGAAGAGCTTGATTCACACTTCAAATCTTTTTCGCCACAGACAGACAGATGTTTTTGGAATTAGTGTCTATGACTTTATTTGTCTGTTAGGCCGTTATTATTATTGTTGTTATTATTAGGCTATATTGCAGCTTTTTTTCCCACCGAGGCTGCTCGGTAATTGTTACATGTAGTGTTCTCTCTTCTTTAGGTAGGGGTGGAAAGTAACTAAGTATGTTTACTCCAGTGCTGTACCTAAAGGTGCTAGATTCAAAATTCAGAGCATTAATATAGCAGCAAACAACTATTAGCTATGTAAACATGACATTGCTGCGCGTTCCTTTTAGTGCATCCCTCACAGCCGCCGCTATGCACTGCGCTCCACGGCTCACAGCCTCCGCTATGCACTGC
>NW_022280422.1:0-3328 GCF_004355925.1 Anarrhichthys ocellatus
GAGAGAGAGAGAGAGAGAGAGAGAGAGAGAGAGAGAGAGAGAGAGAGCATACGGAAAATAAAGATAGTGTGTATTTGCACTTCCAGTTATATGTGCTCTGTGTGACTGCGTGCACAAGCATTTGCGCATATGTATGCGTTTATGTGTGTGTGTTACACCCCCCCACCCCCCAGGGCGTGAAGCAGACTGCAGGGGCTGGTACAGGAACAGAGCTGGGATCATGGAGGCAGCACTGCAGGCATCTGCCCCCAGGAAGCAGCACCAGCCCCGCACAGCTGGCACTGAGGCCTTCATGAGCCAGGAAATGGCACACCTCCCCGACTATCCCCCGCATCCCCCCCACCCCCTCAAACACACACACGCCTCACACACTCTGTGCTCACTGTTCATCAAACAAGCTAACATAATTGATTCCTTTTGGATAAAAGTCTGTGGGAGAAAACAAATGCACGATTAAGAGGGGTTTCATTTGCTTTTTGTCTGTCACATGTCAGATGGTTTTTTTGGTATTCGGGGCAACAACTTAAATGACAAAAGTTTGTATTGAATGAGGAATGGCCATAGCTTGAGTCTTGTGACAGAAATTCTTGCCCATTTATCATGCGTAGTAGCTGGCAAACAATTGCTTAAGAATTGTATTCATCATATGTACATCCAAAGTTCTTTGGGGAATTCAAAGACGGTCAATTTGACAATTACAGCCTCTCCCCCAAGACTGAAAGCCTTGGATTCCCTAAAGAATACACGTGCATGACATACATGCATGTGTATCTATCTACCGCTCCATGGGTTTCATGTAAATGTAGTTTGATTTGTTGTTTGCATGTGTTGTGAGAGGGTGTTTGCGGATGTCTTTGCATGAGCATGCTTGCTGTACACGCCACCATGTGCAGAGGGCAGGCTCACAATACATATCTGTGTGTTGTGCAGAGCGCCGTGTCCATCATTCTCTGTAGAAGGTAGACAACCAGCTGACAGAGCGACAGGCCCTCACCTTGGATTACTCCCATGCTGAGGAGGCTGCTCTGGGCCTGGCCGCCAGGTCGAGCAGGGCGCTAACAGGCCCGGGCCTCAACCATCCTCTGCACCCACACACAGGCAGGACTGCGGGGTACAATTAGGCGGACAGGACGCCATACCACCGTTCACCTGTCAGCTAGACTGGCGACGTGCGTGGGGTGCAAATTGACACGAGTGCCACAACTGGGCCGACAGGAGATCCGCAGCAGGGACAAATCTCGCTAACAAACCCCAGTGTCCTGTCAGTCAGTGCAGGGGCCACCTCACATTGACCCCCCGGACCAGGCGTTGGGCTCTGCCTCTTTCTTGGTGCTCCCCTGGCAGACGCCGGCCACCGCAGGCCCTGTCACTGAGCTGAGATGACATGGTCACATGCAGGCACAGCCAGCACCACCATCAGCCGCTCAGTCATTACCTTCCATCAGCCGACCAGAAAATAGACTGGTAGAATCTGCAGGGGGAAATGACCTAAAGGCCTGACCTGAAAATGGCACAAAAAGCTGAGAGATGGTGCTACTCGCTCCCAAAATAATAGTCTTTGTCAGCGCACCTGGCCACTAGCCACTGGCCATATCAGTGCCTCCCAAACGAGACAGAGGAGCACACACTAGACAGAGATCCTCAGCTTAAAGGAGCACAGAAGGTCCAGAGTAGTTTTGCTCAGCTTTACAAACAAAGTTGATCATTAGAGATGGAAATAAAATAAAACTTCTTCCGTGCGGGGTCGGCGGAAGAACAGAGAGAGAGAAAAACATGATTCCTGACAAAAGATTACGGCAGGCAGGGAGCAGGAACTCAGCTAATCCTGTCGTCTGACTGAGATCTGCCATTTGGAATGTTGCAAGGGTAATGCACCGCTAAATTTACTGACGTTTGCGCTAATCCATTTAATTCTCTTTTAAGGGGGAAAGTGTTCACATGAGTGAGCTGCGTGTTTTAATGTTGATGATTTAAAGATGGACGGAGTTATGGAAGCGGACAGACCCATGCACGCAGCCGGCCGGCCGGCCCGGGCGAGGGGATTGAGGATGCTGTGGGTTAGAAGGTAACAGTGGGGAGGGTGTGTGTGTGTGGGGGGGGGGGGGGGGGGGCACTTCAGGTTGCCAGGATGGACATTTTTCCTATTTATCTATCCTTCTTTCTGTTTCTTTCCCAAAATAGAGTTGGGAGCTGAGGAGGACGGTAGCACTCAATTAGGCTTTCCATACCCTTTAACACAAGTAATGGTTCTCCATACTGAGGACTATATGGGAGCCAAATGCTGGGACTGTATGCAGGGCCGGTCCCTCTGGCGAGGCGGGCTCATCCCAGCCCATTGTTCTCTATCAGTGGACAAGGCTGATTCCTGTAATTAGCTGTCAGCACAGAGCCCTCAGCAGCTTAGTGCTGTCCGCTCAAATCAAACTAATGAAATGCAATCCGCTCAAATGTCCTGGATGCATATCTGTAACAGGCCTGCGCACACGAGAGGGGAGGCAGGGGGAGCCTGCGCCACGGCAGGGAAACATCCCCCCTTCGCCAAATTTAGGATTCAAATCCATGCTCATTAATCCGTTAATTCAGCACATTTTTGACAGCCAATTAATGCGGATGAGGAGTGGGTGATCTGGACAGGACAGGAGGTGCCTGAGCACGGTAAGAGGACCAGGCGTGAGGGGGTGAAGGGCTAGAGGACCCCAGCATCACTCAACCATTTCCTTCTCTATAGTGATCCTGGCAACCAACAAGCCTCATAATTCCCTGCACAACAGTAGCACACATATTTATTCTCTTTATCCGTCTATGAGTCGATGAGACGACACTCAGAAAAAGCAGACCGCTGCGCTGCCAAGATCTTTCATGCTAAATATGACAATTTAACACAAGACTTGTCTTACAGTAAAAACTCCTAGAAAACAAGGTGGTAATATATCCATTGTGTACATTCTCACATTGGATGAACAGTTGTTCCTCCTCTGGTTGTATTTACATGCACATGACAATGCTCTGAAATACGCTTCACCTGATAATAAAGTTGTTATTGTAATCATGGAGAAATGGCATAAAAAGATAGAAAGAGGACATCAAAAGCATTTATATGTATTAAGAGAGAAGAGACAGAAGTGTTTCGGAAAGAAAAAAGACAAGACGATATATATTTGGGCCATTACATATCTGCTATTTTTACATCTTTACTTTCATATATACATATATATATATATATATATATATATATATATATATATACATAATATATGGAAATTGAAACATTTCACAGCACAAGTAAATATTAATACGTGATATTTATGTACTTTTCTGCTGCATGGGT
>NW_022280422.1:3428-5974 GCF_004355925.1 Anarrhichthys ocellatus
AAATAATAATATATATATATATATATATATATATATATATATATATATGTATATATGGTAAGTTGTATAAGCAGCTCTGTTTCACCTTCAAGCCGGCTGCTCAGAACCTCAGATAGGAGTTTGTTGGAGCAACACGCAGCCTGATGGAGTTTTTCATTTCTTATTAATTATTAATACCTCTACACATCAGGAACAGGTGCGGCAGCAGAGGACATGTTCTTCGGACAAATAATAGTTTTTAGTTACTGTCTCAGCCAGTCTTTAAAGGTTTAAATGCTGTATTTATTTTTATATATATCATTATTATTAGTGTGTGTATGTGTATGTTCTAGTAAGAAGACATAAATAAAGTTTAATGTCAGTATAAATATATTTTCTGGAAGGTTGTGCATTAGTAATACAGAAATGTAGGCAGCATTTCTATTTGTCTAATAAACATAAATAGCACGGTAATACAAAGGTCAACAAACTCTTGAAACAGAGCATTTTGAGAATGGAATTGAAGCTTTACTGTCCATGAGGAGAGTAGAGCTGTATCTGTGTACGCTGTACTCGAATGTACGAGTGCTGACTCATGTTGCCAGTGAAAGGACATGCTGTACATGCTGTCTTGAGCTCATTCAGTGTTTGCATGTCTCATTGACATTGTTTAAATCCCGCTTGTTGTGCATGTTAACATTTATGTGCTTCACATTATGCTCACTTCATTCATCACTTCTCTTTACCTCTCCTCTTTCCTTTCTCCTCCTGTTCTTCCTTCCCTTCCTCTCCTGTGCCGTGCAGTGTGATGTGGATGCGATGAAAGCCTGAAGGCATTAAAAGAAGTCAGGGTTTTGCCGTGGTGTTGGTGGGCTCGTGGTCTCCACTGAGCCGTGATCAGATGGGTCTGGGCCGCTTGGGGACTCGGCCTCAGGCGTTCGACAACACCGCCAGCCCCGCCATGTGTGAACACTTGTTCTCTTCAATTAAAACAGTCATCTAAATATTCCAATCACATTGCTTAATGACAGCTCTCCACCATGCATGCATGAAATCCAACTAGAGGTCAATCAGCCCCGATGAGGAGCGTGAATGGGTGGACAGGCTGACCCAGGCGCAGAAGCAGCAATCACAACTGCACTCAAATATTTAATTAGTTTTAAAACTGGCTAAACACCAACATCTAGTTGTAGTACAGTAGTTATAATTTGTCTGGCATATAACCATTTGTATAACCAAGGTGCTTCACAGTACTAACACTGTCTACACTCTGCTGATTGGTCAATAGCTAATTTACTACTGTCTGTCTGTCTGTCTGTCTGTCCATTCATCCATCTATCGGCCTGTTTAGACGGTAGTGTGTGTGTGTGTGTGTGTGCGTGTATGTATATAGCGTGTGATGCGGTAGGCTTCATGTATTCCCTCCACACTGTCACACACACTGATGGTATTGTGTTCTTAGCTAGACTATGCTCCATAGCAACATGTCCCTATGAAATCACATCCACACCTGATATGGGTAAGCACGATAAAATCCCTGTGTCAGCAATTTACCTTCTTGATTATTTACCGTAGATCAAGGAGACGGACAACTCTTACAAAATTTGGTCAAAAATAATCATGTTTATGAAGACATAAACTTACACAGGTCACCTTTTGCATTCAAACACAAATAAGACAGAAATCAGGCTTTCATTGGGTTGTCTTGCATTTTTCTAACAAGTGAGACCCGACCTGGTGTCTTCACTGACCAATTACATCCCAGTACAGGGACACATAACAAAGTGATGGTGCCCTGTAGTTACTGCATGTGTTAGTTACACATGAATATTTATTTATGAATGTATATAGCAACCAATCATGATTGTCTTTAGTCTAAGCTCATCATTTTCATAATTATGTATGAATATTCACTCATAAATACATACTTTATTGTCTTAAATCTATATGGTTTAATATTAACAAGTTATCCTCATATTTAAGTAAAACATTTAGAGTATTTGGAAATCAGCAAGTCAATAATCAAGTAATAATTATAATAATTCATGTTGAAATAGAAAGTGTGTATGAAAATACATTTCTGAGTGTGATAAGTGATCATAAATTATGTTGGAAACCACACATGAATAATGTAAAGACTAAAATGTCCAAAACCATTGCAATATACAGCTAAAGATATCCTGAATCATAACTCGCTATATGTTCTGTATCGTTCTCTCATAGTTTCATTACCTTCTGGTATAAGAACACAAACAAAACCAACAATCACATCCTCACGCTACAGACGAGAGCTTTAAGAATTATTACAAACCAACACACTATTTATTAACTTACATATTTCAAGTGTTTTAATTATTACCTTCCCAGCTGTATTCAGGGGTTGTTTGAAAATAAACAGAGAAAGTAGGATTTAAGAGGAATAGGTGTGTTTAAAATACAAGTAGGAAGAGAACTATAAAGAACATATATCTGTAAAAGAATATATATATATGTATGTGTATATATATATATATACATATATATATACATATATACATATATATATACATATATATACATATATATAT
>NW_022280422.1:6374-37424 GCF_004355925.1 Anarrhichthys ocellatus
TATATATATATGAGGTAATTAATATTGTGTATGAAATATTTTGGACGTTGTTATTGTTTTTGTATAGAGTAGTGAATGAGCTGCTTGTTAGAATATAATAAGTGAAAGGGTATAATAAGCTTAAGCTTCAGCCTAAATGTTCATTTTTCAACATTTATTTGTTTGTTGTTTTGTTTTTTCATTTAATTGTATGCCTTGTTGTTATTTATTCTTTATTATGTGCATTATTTTTGGAATATGTTTAACAAGGACAGAACTAAATTACTACTACTATTTATTTTTAATAGAGCAGGTTTATAGTAAATTGACTTACCATCTCAGTTCATAAACAAGCACAGCTTAGATCATGCTTCAAGTAATAGACAAACACCCAGAACACGGTTGAGTTATCTTAACCAACTGTTCCTCTGTTTGACATAACAACAGAATAATACATCTTGATTAAATAAGAAAATAATAATAATGACAAACCTTACCTGTAGTTGATTTGTATGATGTTTTCATCTTGAAAATGATGCTTGCTTTGTTTATGGATTGAGATTGAGGTTTCACTGGTTGTGCACCTGATAGGACTAATCCCATCATCAAAGGGTTAATGCAGGTGTTTTGTGAAAGACTACAGCCTTATATAAATATGATGGCAACAACTTCACATGTCCGAATAAGCACCTGAGTATTGTTTGTTTAAGAATCACAACATAATTGTTCAGACCTAACATCTCAACATAGTTTTGTAGCAAAAGGTTTATTCAGGGCGAGCTTTTATACAAGACATGTAGAAGAAAATGTTATTGATGAAATGTCACAATTTTCAGCTTCGTTTTGGAAGCTTTTTCTGAGGAAAGCGTTAGATGCAAATGATGGGCAGGATTGAAAAGCATGTTGTCTTTGAACAATCGCCAAAACGACACTGTTTATTGTCGAGCATCATCTTTCCAATGGTACCAACGCTACAGGTTTAGTCACCCGCTGTCAGCCCTCCTGTCCAGCACCGTGAACATCCCACCCCATGTTTGTAATGTTTCCAGTCATGATGCTTTATATTGCTCCTCTGTAAAAGTTAACAAGTTTTATCTTCTTATGTTTCATTAAGAAATACAGCTCTGTGTCAGCTTTCTTCACCAGGATGGAGATGTGTGATGACCGTGTCAGGTTGTTTGTGATGCTGATTACCAGGAACTTAAAAACTGTCAACTGTAGACACCTGCGTCTTCACCTCTTTATCTCTAAAATCAACAATCAGCTCCTTGGTTTTGCTGATGTTGAGCAGCAGGGTGTTCTCTGATCTCCACTCTGAAGGTTGTTGATTTCCTCTCTATATGAAGTCTCATTGTTGTTTGTGTCATCTGCAAACTTCACAACAGAGTTCTCTTCATGTTTGGGGTAGCAGTTGTGGGTGTACAGCGTGAACAGGAGGATGCTGAGCACCAACTAGAGTGGAGGAGGTGCTGGGGTCAGTGGTCTAATAACCAGTTGCAGAGTGAGGTACTCCTGCCCAGAGTACTAACTTTACCAATCAGTTTGACGGGGGAGATTGTGTTGCATTGGGATACAGGTGTTATTGTCAAGATGAGTGAGGACTGAGTGGAGAGCGCTGGAGACGGCATCCTCTGTGGATCCGTTGGCTCTACTGCTGAGGGTCCAGGCTGACTAGGATGTGATGAACCACGAAAGAAAGCATGAGTCAATTTGAAGTTAGAGATTCTTCTCATGTCAGATCAATCCCTAGAAATGATGAGAGAACAATGTATCCACGTCCATCCAGTAGCTGTTGGAGCTTTCATTCATATCATAGTATCTTCATCTGTTGCCCAGAATTGTAGAGCTCTGAAGAGAAGAAACAATAATGAAGTGCTCACAAATCTACAATTCAGATTGTTGACTAATACATTTGAATTCATGATTTTCATCCATCCAACAAGTTACATCTGGATCATGTCAAGTAAGCTATTTCTTTGCTTACATTTCCTTCATTGAATTGCAAAGTAGAATGAGATAAATAAATGTGGGATGTTCACCAACCTCTGACTGGAGGTGTGTGAGAGCATTTTTTCTCAGGTGTGTCTCAGCATGTGTGTGTAGCTACAGTGTGCAGAGTAGTCTTAGCTCATCTGAGCATCTGGGGAATTGCAGTCAAGTTGTTCATTTAAACCTGGCCATATTGAGGCCTGGCCGAGCGAGCTCAGGTATGGCAGCTTTTAAATACAGCTCATTACTCATTACTGCCGAGCCCGGGCCCTTTAATTTGTGGAGCTTGGCAGCTGGACCACCTGGCCACACATTAAACACTAAAGGCTGCTCTCCCTAATGGTCGCAGATTAGATCATTACCTTAACAAATCAGAGAAGAGTCTGCCTGGGCCGAGCTGGCAGCCAGGAGGGACCCAGAGAGAGGAGAGAGGAAGAGACGTCCACAGTTCACATGCAGGCACACACACACACACATGGAATCTGGTTTTGGGTGTGTGGAATCACAACACACTTTGAGGGGTTTATATTATTTATACTGACATGTTCATAATTTTCAGAAGGTATCAAATTGAACCCCCTGTATTGTATTGAATTTGATGCTATGTAATCTGCATAACATTGGTGACCAGTGGATATTCATTTCCAGAGCAACGGTGGACGCATTTAACAAGAAAACACTGACGTTCCAAATCTTTGTTCAAAGGAAGGAGAACCAGCACTTGTTCGGGTCCTGGCACCAGACACTAGTTCTGTCAAGACTGCGAATTTAAAAGCTCAACAGCTAGTGGTGGTGAGCGTGTCTACACCAGGGGGGGCTGGTTGAACATTGTCTAGGGGGGGAGGGGGCTGTGCAAAAATGTAAAGGCATCATAAAAGCATACTTTTCAGCTGAATATTTAAAATGTATTTTATTCCAACATGAAATAAAACAGTAAATAATGCATGATCGGAACATCTGATTTTGATAACCCACACCGGCAAATTATGTATAGGAATATAAACATTTTTCATATTAACCTTTTAAGTGAATTAAATTGAATTATACTCAAAAAATGTTGGTTCTCCGAAAACCAATACAAAACAGTTTACGGAACAAAATACCCAAAATAATAAACATGAAAAATCTTGAATTATTTGAGATTTGTTTTAAAATGCTTCGATTGACGCGGAGTCAAACTTACCGGAGCCTTCATACTAATCCAACCGACACGTTCCCGTGCCTCCGCTGGGATATGACAGGGAGTGGAACAGGTCATTGCGCTTTGCCAATGATCTTCAGGTTAGGCTGATCCAGCCTCACTGTTGCGGCAGTGGAAGACTCGAGGTCAGCCTTTCTTTAGGTCGGAGCTCGACTTCCAGACAAGCAAGGCTTTCCTTCAGCCATCACAGTCATCACATTGCTGTCAGTAAAAGCCCATGAAAGTGTAAAAAACTAGCCATTGACTAGCTACCGGGCACAAACCTAGCAAGTTAACAGCAGTCGAGGCAGTCCTCGTCCAGCCAAAGCTTTAGATCCAGTCGTCTATTACTTTCTTATAACATAAAGAAAAAAATCAGGATCAACAAATGTAGTATACAATTGTGGCTTAATTAAAACGAGACAAAATGTCAAATTCATAACAGAACTTCTGGTGGAAAAAAAGGATCACTCTGGTTTATACCAACATTCCTATAAGTAACAGTATGATTAGTTAGATTGTACTCTTGAGGTATTTTTTGTTGTTCTGTGATCTGTGAACAAGGTGATGTCACGGTGACAAGAAACACAAGCAGTCAAGATGATCAGACAGCTTGGTTACAAACTTCCAGGTTAGTCAAACTTATTTGGAAGAAAATACAGATACAAAAAAAATGATGAACCAACCCACCGTTGTAATCATGCGCCACAGTTAAAAGACTTGTTTGTTGCTTCAACTTTGACTTGTACTGTTCAGGTGCACCCGTTTTCAGTTTTACCTCCATTTAAAGTGACCATAGGGACCCACGGTGACACAGTTGTCACAGACACTTTAAATATCCTGGAAAGTTCCTTATACAGCTTTATCCTTGATTTTAACTCTTGAAGTCCCTAAGTGACACATACTGAACATCCTGGTGAGGTCATGTGACAGTGAGTGGATTTGTGTACCCATGACATCACTTCTAAAATGGCTGCCTGGCTGGTCAGCACATTTGGTAGAACAAGCTAATCTCAAAAAGCTTGTTTTTTTGTTTTGCTCCAATTTACCTAGGTGGTATAAGCTTCTTCTCGAAACTCTCCTGCGGTAATCCGAGCCTAGCCTACAGCCATTCTTACTATCTAACCTATTCCATAACATCACTCTCACAGGTCTTCTAAGCAAAACAGCCTGCTCAAAAATCCTAGCCTCTATCGGATGCAATAATCCTCACATTGCTTGAACCTTAGAAGCAACATTCTCGTCTGCCTTTTTCACCTGCCTCAGATGTTCCGAGTTCTCTGCCTCATACCATCACTTTGATTAATGCTGCCCCCTTTCTTCGTAAAGCTTGGAGAAATAGCTACCCCCACTACATTCACCCAGATCGTAAAGAGCTCAACTCCGGTCAATCTAGTCTCAAGTAGCATGGGGTTCTTGAGTGTTCGCTGTGCCCGGGTGCTCATGGCGGATTCCCTATCGAAGCTCCCCACAGCTTATTTGACTAACCAGACGAGCTACACAAAGTTCAAGCCTCGCATTACAATCACGTTTACCATTAATACATCTGTTAAATGCTTCTATTTGATGGTATGGTCCTTGCTGGTGAAATGAATACCTTAAATGTGAAAAGATCCTTAGTCAAGTCAGTATCTTTGGCCCAAACCATGGCTCTGAAATATCAGTAACCTAACTGTGCTGTGTAGCAGATTGATATGTAATTGCGGCTTTTTGGACAAGCGGGCTCCGTCCTCCCTGTTAAAAATTAACAAGTCACCTACTTTTTTTCCCATTATGCCAATTACATGAAAAACACATGGATCCTAGAATGTTGGTAGCTTTTCATTTCAGGTTGATGATTCTGTATTAAATTGTATTCTAGTGCCTGTGAAAGCCCTCCTTCACCATGCTTCCCCAGATTGATATTCAAGACCCGCCCTGTCTGCCAGGAAACACCTGGAAATAGAAAGACAAAACAGTATATGGGACAAGAGAGGGAGACATCCAGTGATGTACACTCCTGCAGTGTGTGTGTGCGTGTGTGTGTGCCTCCATTTCAATCTTCTGCGGATGGAGCGATGCCTGTCCCCAGTCTACAGACTATTCCTTCTGGGTCAAAACTAATTGGTGCGGCAACGTTGAGACTTTGCTCTGATAATGACCACAAGCACATCGGCTGCTCTCGCATGACCGACCTAGCGCTGCCAACCCACTCCCTTCTGCCCCTCCCTCCACAACCCCCTCACCCCTGAGCACACTTGCACAGGCCAGTGCCAGGGCAAGAGATATGTAGAGGGAGGGGGAGAGAAGTGGCCACAGCTAGTTTAGACAGAAGAGAGGAAGATGGTAGATATGCGGGAACACAGAGAAAGTAAGGTTATCCTGTGTGGTCCAACATTGTGCACAAACCACAGAACTGATCTACAACAGCCATATGCAGGTCTGTATACATAAACTGATCTACAGCAGGTTTATTATAACACATGAACACAGCCTGAGTGAAGCTCCAAATATTTTCTTCTAGGCTTTGCTGCTTGTCTTTTTCCTATTCAATTTTTAACTGCATATCTTTCATCATTTTTTTAAAATCACAATTTAATTCAGCCATACAATTTATTGGCCTTTAATGCATATGATGAGATGAGTTAATTGCATTTGTTCAGCATGTAGGCTGTTAATCTACCACAGTCCCTCAATCCAGAGTTCAGTCTGCCACAGACATGTTTGGCATTGTGTTTCCTTTATTTTTCTGTTCAGCACATACTTTTTGCATGAAAAAATAGGCACATAAAACCTGATTGGATAGTTTGTCACTGTGCCAACCAATCAAGAACCACTGCATATTAGCCACACTTGTCATTACTCGCGCAACGGAAGTAGCCTAAAAATATTTTGATAAATTGATAAATATTTTGATAAATTTTGTTTGCTACAGACTCCCAAAGGTTTCAGAGGTTATGAATACATGTGGCACTGGTAGGTTTGACATAATTAACAAATATCATGTGTTTTTCTTTAGAGTAACTTAAAACATTAGAAATGGTTTCTTTATAGGTTAACCTTTCCCCACCCATGCCACTGGTAGAAGTGATGATAATAATAGTCAAAACAAAAATTGTCTTTTCTTATTTTGTAATTCATTAAGAGACAATAACATACTACTTACTAAGATGAAGTAAGCTTGATCTAGATTACATTTCAACATCATAACCCTGTTTATGCTTCTGTGTTTTACTGGGTATTACTAGACCAACTGGAAAACTGGGTAGGACTTTCTAGCACAGTACTTAGCACGTAGGTTTGAATCCTACTTAAAGGACAGGGACTACTTTGTGTCTATAAGACACATCCGAGCGGACAAAATTAACATGCAAAGTTCATCAAGGCTCCATTCTGGGGCCGCTTCGGTTTGACATACATGTTTTTACTGTATCACATACTGTAACAGCGTCTTTGCAGGTCTCCTAAATAAATATAGACAGCTGCACGAGTCCTCACTGTCACGATTAGGCTTTGCCTTCTGTGTTCTGTGTGTGTCTTTGTGTCTGTGTGTAGCTCCACACCCTCCTCACTCTACCTGTCAGCCACTCCCTCAGCCTAACTCCCTTCACCTACCTCTGATCACTAATCAAGCACTCCCTCCTCATCAGCACAACTTCCCTCACCTGTTCACTCACCTGCCTCTGATCAAGCCACCATATAGACTCCTGCCTCTCAGACACACATTGCCAGATCATTGTCATGTCAACCTGCCCGTTTGGCTCATCCTGCTCCCGGTTTTACAGTCTGCCTGCCCTGCCTCGTCCTGCCGGATTTTCCCCCTCGTCCCTCGTCTCGTCCTTGTCGTGTTCTTGGCTCATTAAAACCTGTTTCACTCTGCATCTGGTTATGTCTGCATTTGAGTCCTCCACCACACCCCGTGACAGAATGATCTGGCCCAAAATGGACTCAGCAGACAACCGTTTGGTGCACTTTTCCCCAGAATGGTATGACCAGTTTGCAGGGACACAGCAGGGAATCCAAGGATGAGACGAGAGACGAGGGGCCGTCCTTGGAACCCGCCAGGCCTTTGGAGGGCCTCGGAGTATCCAGAAGGCGGACCGTGAGTTGATGGACCGTCTTTTCAACCCTAGGAGACAAGGGAAGGAGAAGGGTCAGTTCCCCGTTCCTGCTGGGCTGCAGCGATTCCCCCGTTCCCGTCTTCGCTGGGCCTCAGTTTTCCCCTGAACCCCGTGTCCTGTCGGCGGTCCGGCCGACTCCAGCTGTCGCTTCCGAGCCTCAGCTACTCCCAGACCCAGCTGCCGCCTCCGAGCCGCAGCTACCCCCGGATCCTGCCGCTGCCGCCTCCGAGCCGCAGCTACCCCCGGATCCTGCCGCTGAGCCTCCGAGCCGCAGCTACCCCTGGATCCTGCCTCTGCCACCTCCAAGCCGCAGCGGTCTCCGGTTCCTGCCGCAGCCGCCTCCGAGCCGCAGTGGGCTCCAGTTCCTGACCCCGCTGGGCCACCATCCGAGTCCTGTTTCCCGGTGCCCCGTCTCCAAAGAATTTATTTCAAAATACTAAGGTTGCTTTATAAAGCATTGAATTTGAATTTCTGAACTCTCAGGTGGTCCGGAACAGGTTTTGCTTTCTGTCACCAGAATCAAAACTAAACACAAAGGCGCAGTGTTCTGTTTATATGCACCAGAAATCTGAAACAAACAGGTCAACTGCAACTCTGAAGACATATACATATTACATTATTTCTTATATTGCACTGTAACTTTTATTCCGTATTTTATACATGTCTTAGTATATTTTTTAGTTGGTTTTATTTATTATTTTCTTCTCTTGACTCCTAAATTCTTGTGTTTAAATGTCCATGTGTTTCTTTTGGATTTTATGTAAAGCGCTTTGAATTGCCTTGTTGCTGATGTGTGCAATATAAATAAACTTGCCTTGCCTGAGTCACTGAAAGGAAAGTGACAGTGAAGAAATGCTTATCCTTAAAGTTAGTATGTTATTAGTAGTGTCAAATCTGTAAACAAGAAAATGATTTGTGTTGGCCAGCAGTAAGTACATATCACTATATGATAAACGTATAGTAATGAGTAAAGAGCCCAAAAAGTCAAAGTGTTGACAGGGCTGTTAAAGAAAGTTAACAAACAATAGATTGTGGGTAATGATATGCAGGTAATAGGTGCACTATATCTACATCTCCTTACCTGCTGGTCTGGGTCTATCAAGTGACATTAGGTTTGCTTTATTGGTCTTTTCAACTTCATTCCTGAGAGCTAGACATTGAACTTTTTAGTTAAGGGGGAAGTCTCAAGCACATGTAGCAATGTTATTCATGAATTTACAAGGAAACAAGGTAAAACACTAAGAAAAATTATCAACTTTTTATATTTAATATTGCACTTAAGTTGGGTCAGGTGTTGTGAATGCAGGCCAGTCTTTAACAGTCAACTTGACCTTGTAAACTGTCAGTGTTTTACCTTCTCATCCTTATGCCTGCCTCCTCTGCAATTCAAGCATCAAGGTTTGTGGTTCGACCCCCTACTGTCCACATGTTGAAGTGTCCTTTGTCAAGTCTGAACCCAAACTTGCTCCTAATTGCTTATGGGTTAAATGCAGAGGTCACATTTAATGTATGTTCTTGTATGTATATGACGATTGTAAAAAAGTTTAAGTTTTACAATCTTCTCTGTATCTGCCATCCCCCACCCTCATAACTGATACAGATATCCCGTAAATCAGCAGCTACCCTGACCCCTCCACTAGCCCAACACTACGTACTCTCCCCTCCCAGCACCCAGCATGGCCTGGCTCACTGCTGTTCAACACGACAACAGCCCAGAAAATAAACAGAGAAATTATTCCACGCCGCTACCCCGAGCACAATTTCTCTTTAGCCCAACAGCCTCCTCCTCCTCTTCCTGCACCCCCCTTGTTGTTTTCTCAGGCCACGTCGACATGACTCCGTTTCCATTTTAAAATGCATATGTTTTGCTACATTTACACTGAGCGTCCACACTACGCCGGCGTTTTCGAGCACCGAAAACGGAGGAGTTTGAAAACGCTCGGAGGACAAATAAGTTTGAAAACGCCGGAGTTGCGTATTCGTTGGGATGGTCGAAAACAGATAACTTTGGAAACAATGATGCCCACACCCGCGTTCGCTACTTCATTGGTTCTCAGCAGTCATAACGTGTCCTTCACTGATTCGTCACACCCCACGTGACCGTTTTCCGGAAATCATAAACAACAAAATTGATTACCGATCGACTACCAGGTTAATTTAACATGTAGAAATGATTACAGGCGTTGCTGACCTTGTTGTCTTTACTAGCAGCTGTTGTCCAGTTAAATTCTGCATTATTACAGAGGAAGCAGCTGTTATTGGAGCGATTAGTGAGCGGTGTGTCCAGCGGCGTTATCAGCCCCACGGAGCGGACGTCTGAAGTCACTGTTAGCGGCTTTGAGGAGGACGGACACAAAACGGAGGACTTTCCTTTCCTTATTAATGCTTATTTTGTTCTGCACAACTATTGTGAAGTCCGCAGATAAAATGTAAAGGAACACAAGTAGTAATTGCTGTCCAGTAGGACAGAGACTTCAGCCACCAGCAGAGCTACGAGTGAGAACAGAAAACAACAAAACCGAGGAAATGAGTGAGACACGTGTGTTGACCACATTTATGGACCCATAATCTAGTAAACTTTTATATGTAAGTGTTGATTTTAAAGTAAATTTGATATGTGAGAGAGAGAGAGAGAGAGAGAGCAAGACCCGCAGCGCTGTAACTAAAGTTAAGTCTGAAAAATAAAACTTCTAAAACTTTCCACGAAATGTGTCTGTTTGAGTTCATAGGGGAAGATCTTAAGTATCAAACACAAACTTTCATTCTTAACTAAGCAACTAATCTACTTCCTGTTTACATCGTCACCCACCCACATGCCCAGTGTATGTGAAGAGTCACGTGATATTCGTTTTCAGGCGTTTTAGTATGGACAGAGATCATCATCAAAACGGAGTGGTGTGGACATGGCCTCAGTCTTCTTCCACTCATGCATGTTCTACTGTGGCTAAGCAGTGCGAGCTGGGCTCAGGGTGTTATCGTGTCAGATTCTGCAAATGCCTGCCGGGGGGAGATCGCAGTAACTGTGCTCCCATGAGGAAGGGGAACACATATGCATGAGTATACATTCTCTCTCTCTATTTCACCATATGCCCTCTTTTCCTGAACACCAGTCAGGCAGTGCTGGCTAAGTGTATGCACCTAGCAGAGGATGTATTTCTCGACCTGCTGATTTACATGGGAGTTAAGCTACTGTGATCCATGGGGCTGAAATGTGTGGGAGCAACGAGGCACGTGAGATCTGCTGGAGTTCAAAGCTGCTCAACAAGACAGGGAGAAGGAGGGATGGGCTGGAGAGAGAGAAGGAAGTGGGAATCGACCTGAAGATTGGGAGAATAGATGGATGGATGGATGGACTGAATCCAATTGTTTGGACTTCCCAGCACTAGCAGGATTTTAGACTTTACAGGAGTGTGCATACCTGTGAGGTCAGGAGTGCCTTCCAATATCGAAATCCATGATTCATCAAGTCTTCAAGGGGTCTCACTCTCTATGGACCTCCAGAGAGTCTGCTTGCTTAAAGTGTGGCAATCTACCAGATTTGTGGTCACTTAAGTTGGACTCAAGTCATGCATGAGTCATGAGTTTAGGCTCGACTGGATGAAAACAAAAACAAAAAGACTTTGACCAATGGCTTTACTTGGAATTTTCGACTTAGAATAATTTCATATCCTCCTCAGGCCCAAACATTTGAAATTGTATTACATTCTTTTAAAAAGTGTGCAGAAAATAATCATCTTTTAATTTCTTGAAAATGTATAAATATGCTTTAAGCTGACATCAGCAAAATCACATTACGAGTGAGACTAGAAATTAGCAGGGCACACCACAGAAAGGCAAATAAAGATGTGTTTGACTTTAATTTTTGATGTATCCGTATATATACGTATTTATGTAGTCAGACTTGAGGTTGCACACAAAATCTCAAAGCGAATTCTGTACATAATTATTTAGATGAGAAATGGAGCTGGAATACAAGGTAAAGATGTCATCTTTGGTCTTACTGAGGTGTTAAATCCTGGCTCATAGTCCCGTGGATGAACATTCAGATGTAGCCATGGACGAATGGACTGATGGATAAAAGCAGAACGGCACAGATAGAGTGTGTCAATATCCCTTTTGTGGCCACTTTACACCAGCAGGTCTCTGAAGTGTCAACATCACAGTTGACCACAGAAACACTCCCTTTATCTGTTCCATATGTGGCCGGTGCCTCTCCAGATTTCCATATGCCGAGGTCTATTACAGCTATCACATTCACTTCTCTTATCAAATAACTATGACTGCTGTTCCTCCAGGAAACATCTTACACTTCATCTGCCTAATAATCACTTCCAGATTTCTTCTAATCCTGAGACACCTCAGTGAAGTGAAGGCAACACCTCAGCAGCTACCTGAAAACATGACAACAAATGGAAACCAATTAATCAGTGGATGGGACAGCAGAGTGAAAGAGGAGGCGGAAGTGGATAATGAAAGGTAGGGGGGGGGGTCTTTTAAAGCTTTATGACATTCCTGTGTAGATGGAGGTGGGGGTCTGGTGGGATTGAGTGGCCTCTGATGTTCCACAGTGGTCCCAGAACCCCACTTTCATTAGTGGACTGGCCCATAAAAGGGCACCCACATCACCTGACTGCCGACCCAGCCAGCGCCGGCCCCCCTCTGCCTCCTTGCTTACTGCCTGCCTCCTCCATGCCGCCTTTCCTATAAAACATCTGGTGACACAAGACCTCGACTGTTTCGGTTAAGTCTGCCCGCCGCACTCGTAAACAGTCTCTGGTCTAATGCAAGACAGAAGTGACGTGACAGTCCGGGCCAGACCAGACCAGACCAGAGCAGATCCAGCGCTCACGTACAGGAGACGGCGTTCAGCGTCTGCTGCCCAGGATGCATGAAGTCTGGTGTTTACCTAAACATCAGATAAATCAGCACACAAATAATACATCAAACATACTGGGGGAAACACATACACACAGTCTTATTACAGGAGACGCTTAACAGCCTGCTTGAATGGTCTAGAGAGAGCCGAGACCTTTGCAGGTGACGCAGCAGGAGGTTCCGGCCCGCGATTTGCCAGCGATCCCTCCTTCAGCACACTGCCGGCCATTGTCAGGCTAAGCAGTCACTCACATCAAACAGAATGCAATGTAAAAAAAAATGCAACAGCTTATGAGGGAAAAGGGCTGAACTCAAAGAGAGATGTCTGTCCATATTTAATTTAAGGCAGGCTGCTGTCGGGGAAGCTGGGACCGAGCCGATCAAAGGCCAGTAGCATGCTGCAGCAGCTCCTAACCACTTAGCACCTTTTTACTGCCTTTGATCTGATAATTAAGAGGCTACTCCAAGAGCAGGTGGCACTGATAAGTGTACAGCTAAACCAATAGCAGAGTGCATACACCACCAAAGCCTGTTGTACAACCACAGATACACAGCAGCACTCAGATACATAAAGAGTCCAGCTCGTCCATTCGAAGTAAAGCTAAAACACTAGCTAGCTACGTGTAAATAGCACAAGCCACTCCAGTAAATGACGAGGCAAAGATGAAAGTCATAATAGTCTGAGCCTGATGGAGGATGTTGACTGCTGAGAGCATGGAGAGGAAACAGAAAACAGGGTGAGATAGAGGGGATTGTGGGAGATTAGGAGGGGGGATATGTGGTATATTGAGGTGGCCTGTCCATTACTGGATGTGCTGGCCAATGAGGGCTCTGTAGGCGGATGTGAAGAGAAAGATCCCTGTTGTTTTGTTGGCCATGGAGGTACAGAAAACAGAGATGTGCACACTGCTTCATTACACCGGCTTTGAAGATGTCCCTGATGGAGATACGAGACTCCACATTCTCAGGCGAATGCTCCAGACAACCTACAGTAAGGACGGACTGAGTCTCCAATACTACCAAACACCAGATTATGTTCATTGCCAATGTTCTTGCTTTCTACAATATCTATGCATTGTAACAACAAGTCGATCAAGTTAACAAAGAGGTGAACGCTAGTTGCAGGTCGTTGATGGGACACAAACTCCAGGCTTCTGCATGAAAGTCAGACTCACTGCATGCCCATCCATCACCCAACCTCAACACCCTTACTCTCCGCCTTGCTGTCTGCATTGGACCTACATTGTGAGGTGGATGTAACAGATACTGGGCTGAAAAATACAAAATATGATGAAATGTGTCTTGATTAAAATTGTTAGTTTTCTTTAAATGTCATCATTTTATTCCAGTTGAATAATATTATTTTTATATCAATTGTAGAATTTCTCAAATTATTCTAACAATAAATAAAGAAAATAATTGAATTTAAGCTCAGTCAGCTGTTCTTATAGATTCTCACAATTTTAATCATTTCATTTTTAGTGATTTGATGTTTAATGTAATTCATAGAAACGTATGATACACTTTATCTCGCTGATTTCTTTTCACCTTGAGAAATAGTATCAAGTTCACACTTGTTATTTACAACTAATCCAGTACCTCTTGTCAGAAACTTATTTAATTTCCTCACATGCTGACCGTATCAATATTCTCAATTTCTCAGTAGTTTATTGCAGTGTAGCTATTAACGACAACAGACGCACTTCCTTTCTTGTGGAGCTGAGTCATTCTTCTGTTCTCTTTAGTGCAGGGGTAAGCAACTGAAATTCAACAAGGTCCAGTTCTACAGAATGTCCTCATGCAAAGGTCCTGAACATCAACAGAATAATGTCTAACTTGCACTATGATTGCCATATATATTAAAGTACCCTAGTATTGTATCAACGTCTGACAGTCAATAACTGATCATTTCAAATAAAGGAAGTTAAATTAAATAATATCTCAACAGTATTTATTGTCATTCATTGTTGTTTTCAAATTGAACTGGATCAATTATAAATAATACATATTCTAATAATAAAGATACATTTGTGTACAGGGTCTAACGTTATATCTGTGGTTGTTATAACCACTTGTTTCAGCTCTATTCCTCTCTGTTTACAGCATTGTTGGGCAATGAAGTCATGTGTTAGGATTCTGATCATATCGGGCTGTTAGGTTTATTTTCTGTGACTTAATTTCAGATGTGAGTTGGTACGTTTGCTCAAAAGATTTGTGTTTGGTCTCGTGGTGGCGTTTCCCATTGTTGCTTTAGATAATCACCACGGTCTCTGAACATATGAGACATGCTGGTTTTGAACTGTCCGTGGGAGGTCTGTCCATTCTTGGTTAAAGACTCTGGTCTCGCTGTCCACTGTGAAATATCATCTCTGACTCTCGTACTTCTCTGAATATTCAGAGAATTTCTCATCTCTCCTGTGTATGTATATCCCATCAAGTCGCGATGCTTCTCAGAATACACATATTTGATTGGCTGAGTAGCATCACGTTATATGATTTACAACGCATGCAATTGGTCGGTGTGTTCCTGGACCGCTGAAGAGTGCTGTAAAGGCTGGAAAAGCTGTGCCGTCAAAATGTAATAATCTATCTGTTGTAGGTCAAGGTCCGGATACAACAGAGTCTGAGTCTGGACTGGACTCAGAGGGCTTTACAATCTGTACTCGTGCGACATCCTCAGTCCCAGGACCCTCACATCGGAACAGGAAGAACTCCCCCCCCAAAAAAAATTTTAACGGGGAGAAAAGAGGAAGAAACTTTAGGGAGAGCAACAGAGGAGGGATCCCTCTATCAGGATGGACAGAAGTGCAATAGATGTCATGTGTACAGAATGAACAACATAACAGTTACAACACATTCAGGAGGCAAGACCAGGGTCCAGACTCCTGCCGTGGTTCTGTCAGATCTGTCCATGGCTTGACATGTTTGTAAAGCATCCCTGGATATCACCCCAGAGGAGCATAACTCTATTGATGAGTAAATGGTGCCCAATCAGGCAGTATGTGAAGGGGAAGCCCCACCCTTGGACCTCGATGACATTTTTTTCTCTTCAGCGTCACTGATGCTTAAGCTTTTTCAGCTACAGATCTACTTTGTTGGAGCATACATAGCAATCCCTTGGCTGGTTGTGGGCTTGAGGACAACAAAAGAAAATGATCTGTTGATGCCATGGTGAGAAAAGATGATTACTGACCTGATCTCATCCTACTGTGCAACTGAGCCTTAAGACAAAGCTCGATGCTGGAGCAGATCAGAAAAGCCGTTTGTGGAGGTCACTCTTTGTGAAGGAGTTCAACACATTCATGGGGGAATAGACCTCTTTGATGCATGTGTCTCAAGGTACAAGTACCACATGAGGTCAAGGAGGAGGTACCTCTACCTGTTCTGGCAAACCAAATGAGGAATAGATTTATACGCAGACGCCCATTGTGACATATATGTAACATTTCAGATCTTTGGCTCGAGGGGGTAGTATTTTACAAACATTTTCAAAAATGTTTTTATATGGTCCATTATGTCTGTTTTATATCCCCTATCATTTTACTTTAAGTAAAATGGTTTGGGGTCTTATGGGTTAAGACCAAACAAAACTCAGACAGAGTGGGAAGGAGCGGATGTGGGTGTCTCAAACAAACACAGGACTTTCAACCAGGAGACTGGTGTTCACATCTAACATGTTTAACGTGTTGATGAGTTATTTTGAAGTTACATGTTGTCTGTATTTTGGTAACGCTGTTTACATTTCACACCTAAACCTAAGCAAGTGTGTTTTTTAAATCCACAACATTGACCATAGTTTGAAGAAGTCAAGCCAAGAGGCTGACCAAGTGTAATGATGGACTGAGGACAGACTGGACGCTACAGTCCCTCAACCTCTCTCTGCCCGAGATGTAGCTAAACTTCAGACCGTGCAGAACTCTGCAGCCAGACTGCCGACAAAGACCAATCTTTCTCACATCACACCAGCTCCCTGCACCTGGTTACCAATTCCCTTTAGAATCCATTTTAAAATTGTACTCATTACTTACAACGCTTTGCATGGCCAGGCACCAGAATACATCAGGGGACTTGTAACTCCCTATTGTCCATAAAGGCCTCCCAGATCCGCTGAGTTCGGCCTGCTAGCTTCTCCAGAGTCCAGGTTCAGGTCTAAGGGGGATCGAGTGTTTGCTGTACTGGCACCTCAGCTCTGGAACAGTCTTCCAGTTAGTATTCAATTTGCTGACATTTTTACCAACTTGCCTATTTTTTTTTAATTAATTAATTTTAAATTTACCTTTGTTGTGCAATGACTTGATTTGAAGTTTATTTTAATAGTTTTACCTGTTCTTGTGTGCTTTTATTTTGCTGTTTTTAATCCTTGGTATTTTGTATATTGATCTGCTGTCTATGGAAAGCACTTTGAAAAGTGCTATACAAATGAAAAACATTATTGTTATTATTATTACAGGGCAGGTTGGGCCGGGCCTAGCTTGTTAGCGTGCTAAATTCAGTAGAAATCTCTGTAACACGATACATAGGCATCTTTGACATAGTGTCAACACTGTTACATCTTCACGTTGTATTGATAATGTTGATGATTTAAAAAATATGTTTTTAACTAAAATCCTAATCTATAAAGCCTCATTTCCCATGACAGGTTTGCGATTGGCCAGTTGTCCGGAGATCTAAAAGTAGTCAAGATCTGAACTTCTATCAACTTTTATCTCAACTTCTCTCAAGCTTTATATTTTATGGGAACAACAGAGTGAAACAACATTATAGAGAGACTGTCCAAAACCGTGTCCATTTTCACCTTTATTGTGTCAAGACTACAAAGACATGCAAGACTCTCCAGATATCTCAGAGAGAGGAGGGAGGCAGTGGGATGCAGCCAGGAGACAGCTATGACAGCGGGCTTCCCCGCTGTTGGGTGTGGTTATGCGGACCAGGAATAAACACTTCGTCTTTAGACGTGGTCAGTTGACACTTTGTACAGCAAGCCATTACAAGCATGCAGCATTGCTATGTGTTCTCTCTCAACTGAGTCTGTGCAGGCTACATCCCCATCAGGAAAGTAAAATGTGGAATAAAATAAATGCAACACCATTTATAGCCATCGAACCGTCAGAAAGAAATCATCTATCAGTCTGTCAATGTGGAGTTGTTGTCAGAAACAGGCCAGTATTTGTGTTAATGATAATGATGATAAACCAAACGATGGATTCCTTCCACATTCTGTAAATCAAGCTCCACAAACAGGACTTTACCTCCTCGCCTCGACAGCTAGCAAAAAAGAGAAGCAGAGAAAAATAATTGGACTCCCCCCCCCCCCCCCCCCTCGGCCACAGACATAATTAACACTGGCCTAGTCAGGAGGCCTGGAGAGAAAATCTGCTGTTTGGACAAAAAAATGACCAGTAACATATTGTCTCCTTTATATACATGCATGCAAATATCACTGGTAGCCCTGTAACAAAAAAAAACCTGGCAAAGTCATTCATTCATAAAATTCCAATGTGTGACTATTACTCTAATTACAGAGCACGTCGGCCCCAATTAGCCCACTGCTTCTCCTCTGTTTCATTCTTGATTAACGGAGCCCTGGTAATTACAGGTTTCATGAGAGGGGGGGGGGGTTTAAAGGCTTGAGCCGGCCCACACAGCAAGCTGTTAATTCCATCCGTGTCCTTCCACACTGTGGAACCTTCCTGTACACCACCACTCCATCCCTACATTACCAAATGCTTGGCTTTCTTCTTCAAGGTGTTGTCTTTGTCTCCTGCACCCACTTTTACCACAGCGTGAGTTGGCCCAGAGGCCATTATGTTTCACAATGAAGAGAAAGGGGAAAGGGTGAATAAATAAATTGAGAAAAAGAAGGAGAACGAAAGTCATGGTGACAGGAGGTGGGTTAAGGCTATGGCCAGCGCAGGCAGCAGTGCCATGTGTTAATTACACATGTAAAGCCTATTATATCCAGAGAGGACACCTGCTGGCAGGGGAAATGAGGCCAGCAACAATGCCTGCTTCACAGAGTCAAGCAAGCCGTCTCTCTGCCGGGGAGATGATAGAGCTCTGATTACATGTTCATACAGTGCCGGGAGTGGAGGGCACTTAACATTCAAATCATTCTCCGCGGAGCCGTCACAAGTTGAAATTGAAATGTTCCAGGTTGAAGGGTGATCAGTAAGAGCGCTCAGCGGCCGACACCACCTCAGGTCAGTGTCATGGTTCCAGGCAGGTAGAGAGGGACTGGGATCAAGTGGTTCACTATGAAGTGCATTCACACACATACAGACACAAATCTGGCATGCACACAATCATATATTTGTTTTTATATATATATAATTTTTTAATTATTTTTTATTTTCTTTAAACT
The DNA here is from genome assembly GCF_004355925.1 of Anarrhichthys ocellatus. Classification (NCBI taxonomy): domain Eukaryota; kingdom Metazoa; phylum Chordata; class Actinopteri; order Perciformes; family Anarhichadidae; genus Anarrhichthys; species Anarrhichthys ocellatus. The sequence goes on from NW_022280422.1 coordinate 24,859, forward strand.
CAACTAAAGATAAGAGGACAAGAGGAGCAGCAATCGGCTTCAATCTCCATAAATGCGATCCTTGTGAAAATAATAGAACCGAAACTTAAACACACACACACACACACACACACACACACACAGAGACCCTGCACAATAACTCCCTTTTACCCCACAAGCTCTAGTGCAAATGCTGCTCTGTTGGCCACTGTTTTTAATTAAGAGAAAATGTTATTTTTATTTAGTTATTTTTCAAATTTGTTTGTGTAGGTCCAAAACACCACTGTTGAGATTATGCTTTTTATTCAACTCCCAACTCGTCAAATAGCAAAGCTTGGTCAGTGGCACTACGCATTAAACCTTATGCTCAAGGTTCCCCTCTAGCGTCAGTCTTTGACGTGTTTCCACTCGTTACAGTATCTTTTCAAAATTAACTTCAAACATTGGTTTACTTAGTTTTTAGGTTTTCTTGCACAACAAAAGTACAAAGACTTACAAAAAGGTTTTGGTTTGGGTGAAATAAGTATGTTTGTAATATAAAATAACTAGTAAAGTATGCAAGTTATGACACAAAACTAAGGTACAATAAGTTAACTTGGTTTCACACTGGACAGGAACAGCCAGCCTGACCTCACAGATAAACGTGATGCTTGAGGGGCGCCTTGGTGCGACGCCGAGGGGCAGACCAAGCGCTGTTACCTGACGCGTTGGGAATGAGATCAGGTTGCCTCATAAATTCCACCTTACACATTTGAATTGTTGTCAGTCAACCAAACCACCGTAACCTTTTTATTGATGAGACAGCTATTTTAATGACAATTTGTCACTTCATTTAAAATACTTGTTTTACATCCGCTACAATGATTTAACCTTCATGGAGTAAAAAAAATATGCAGACGAAATGTCTTTCCCCGACTGTCCATAAATAGAGGCAGAACCTGAACATTAGAGAAAGAATGACTGAAACAGAGATGTAGAAGTGGATTCACATCCCCATACCATTGTATGGGGTGTAATGGTAACAGTTTAACAGTTACCATTTCATTATTTTTTTAGATGAAACGACTGCGAGGCAAATCTTGATTTAGAAACAGGAAAAGCAGAAATCAAATGCGCTAAATTCCTGCGATGGGGCCTCTGTGCTCCACTTCTTACGAAGCTGTGCCCCGTTACAATGAGTACTGGATAAACTCTACACCAGATGAGGCTTGCTCTTTGGAAGGAAATGATATGATCAACTTCACACCCATCAGGGGAGCTTGTGTACATCTTGCCTAGGGTCTCGCATCCTCATACATATTCAAAAGCCTTTCACAGTTCATTATAAACTCACAAAATCTCTGCTCCTTCCTATCCTAGTTAGCCATGTTACATTCATTAAAAGGGAGGAATACAAAGCCTCCCCAAATTATAATGATACAAATTCCTCTTGCAATTAGAATTTAACTATTCACCGTCTCACATCGAGGTCTCGCATCAAAAAACATCAAAAGCGAGCCTGCCTAATGGATGTCTCTCTACATTGCACAATTAACACTCAAGGACAAACAATAAAGGAGCGGGAATCAGAGCCGTCTGATGTTCGGTTTTTTAACAGTTTTTTAGTCCTTCAAGGCCATTTGATGTGCAGGTTTAAAAAGTAAACACCTTTGTTTCCCTCGATCAGGAGTCGTCCCCTGAGAGGAGAGAAGTGCGATGGAATCGCACCGACCTGTTTGCTGAAGATACTCTGTGACTGAAACACTGTGTAGAGGGACAAACTACAATCACTAAATCACACATTCAAAATGACATACACACATGCTGTAAGGAGACGTAGGACAGTTTTTCATGCAACCTGTCAAGTCAAAAGCCATTGTTAAATGTGATAATGACAAATAAGAGGGAACAACGAAAATATAGTCATGTTTGAACACACATGAATGAGAGAGGTGATGATAGAGGAGAAGCAATATTTGCAATGTAAAAACAGCCTTGCTTTTATCCGTGCTACTCATTGACTCACTTTTGTAATTTCATTGATTTATAAACACACTCGTGTCCATGATGTAACTGAAATGAAGTGATACTGAACCTGGGCAGAGGGAGAAAAGGTTTGCATATCTGCGTGTGCGTGCATGTATCAGCTGGAGGCTGGGTGTGCGGATCAGTGTATGTGTGGATGTTAGATCAAGCCAGATGATGATCTGGTTGACTGGTGTTAGCAGAGCTGATCTCACAGTTCCCGGGTTGGGGAGAGCTGAACGCCAATCGCCGCTCCTGCTGCTTCCCAGACCAAGCTGGCTGTTTCTAATGAGACAGGCGGACAGGGAGCTGTCACACTGACGGGGGCCGCCTGACACATGAAAATGAGACCCCCGATCAGCATGCTGGGAATCGAGAAGGAACGATGGGAGGGACTGGGAGGGTGAAGGAGTGAAAAGGGGGAAGGATGGGGAGGGCGGTCTACCAGCTGTCAGAGGACTGAGTGACAGGTCAAGGAAGGTGGCTGAGCAGCAAAACTCCTCCAAGGGCCTTTGAGTGACAAGAGACGAAAGGCACATCTCTGCACATACAGCAGTGGCTGCAAACTCTCCTGTCTGGCTTGTCTCTGTCATCTGACAGGCCGACAAGGACCAATCCTGTTCTAGTCGTGGACTGTTCACCAGCCCAGAGTCTCAGCAGAACGTTGCTCATTGAAGTACATTTACAACTTCTCAATCTCTTATTACTTCAACCAAAATTTAAAGTGCTAGATTTCCTCATCCAAAATCCTCTCTGTACACACTCGGTTTTGATTTTAGCCTGTGATAAATGCAGCGGCTTCAGTGACATTTGCCATCTAAATGCTGCAAAGCATAGCGGGATATTCCTCCAAGATGCCCTGCAGACATGCCTTTCTGAGTGATGACTGTGGGATTATCTCTCCATTACAGTGATTCTATCTGACAAGGCGTTCTGTCACATCTGAAACGGCTGCTTCCCTTGAAGAGCCAGGTGCTCTCTCTGTGTCGCTCACATCCGCAGATTGCCGGAGATTTGAGACAGCCCTGCGTTACGTTTCATCTGCGGGGGAGAAAGTGGGCGCTCGGGCTCGGCGACACTCCTATCCTTCAAGGTGTTCTTGTTCCATCTGCCGGAGGGTCCGGCGGGAATACTTCTCTCTGAGCTCCTTCCTCAGTCCCAGCGAGCAGCCTTTCATGTCAGACAGGATACCAGACAGGAATCCCAGCTAGCACTCGGCTTCACTTAAGACTTACATGTTGACAGAGAGAAAGAGGAGTGTTCTCTTATCTCTGAATGCTCTCGTTTCTTTCTTAGACAGCCTAGACTCAAATCCCGAACTCAAAACATATGCAGCATGGTAGAGGATGGATCAAGAGGTATGTACAGTACTGTTCTTACAGCAGTAGCAAAAGAGCTGTTTTATGGTTTGACTGCAGCAACCCTGTTTCCCACAAAATAACGTTCCCAACTTAAAGTGAAATCTCGTCTTTTCTCTTGATTACAGTCGCAGTTTGAAACACGTTGTAAATTGAAACAAAACAAAACAAAAATACTAAACATTGTGGGTTGACGTGCAATGACTACAAAATGGACACAGAAAAAAACAAAAAACGCAACAGAACTACTTGGTTAGGTTTTCTAAGAAAAGTACTTGGTTCACATGGTACATGAACATCAGGCTCAGAGGTGAAAGCCTGTGTTTTAACATTTCATTTCTAAAATCATAGCAAAAATTGTTTTCTTTATGGCTGTTGACAGTACTTTCTGATTTATGTATTGATACATACAAACAACAACAATCATTTTGAACATGGCTTTATCCAATGTTCAGATTTCTGTTCTGGAAATGTATGCAAAATATTTCATAATCATCAATGTACTCAACCGGGGAAGTTTCATGTTCATATCTATTAGTTTCATTTTTTACCCTATTCGCCTTCGAGACAATACCCTGAAAGTCAAAGTCCAATCCTGTCCTGTGAAGGCGGCCCCTACTGGTGAAAGCAGGTTCTGAACTGGCCTTTGCTGGTCTTTTGAACCATCTATGGTAGACGGCTAGAACCTGCTTTTTAGCCACATTAGCTCGGGTCTAGGGACAACAGTCGGTCGGTCCACCACCTTTTTCTTTACAATGAGCATTACATTGAGCCACTAGCATGACTGTAGACGTATAGTTCTGTTTGTGTTAGATGTCGGGCCACACACAGATATGCATTTAAGGGTTTAGTTTCTGTGCAAATATTCAGATTTTTTGACTTTACATAACATAGCTGAAGAGAGAACAAGTATGATTGCCCTTGTTTATATAAGCATATGTCATCATATTTTACTTAGAAGCCTCCATCTTTTTTGATCGGCTTTGATTTATTTTGCTGTTGCTGCTGACTCAGCACATCTTCAACCTGTTTCACAGAACTACTGGATGACACAAATCATTTATTCAGGGGGTTCATTCCTTCCATTCCATTTCATGTATTTAGCTGACACTTGTATCCATAGGGACTTACATTTAACCATGTGGGTACAACCAGAGGGGAAAAAGGTGCTACAGGCGATGGTGGTGTATGAGCTCTCCACATAATGTTACGAATGGTGTGTAGTTGCTGCTTCATGTTGCCTTACATGCTTTAAATCAATTCCACACACAAAGGTGTACACAATTTAAATAGAGAGATTGGTGTTGGTATTTGGTAGCGGGATCCTGGGGTTTTGGTGTCGGAGGAGGAAGTAGGGCTGGGCAGTGTGGATATAGATATCGTGATATGAGACTAAATATCGTCTTAGATTTTGGATATGGTAATATGCCGTAAGAGTTGTCTTTCCTGGTTTTAAAGTGATTTAATCTTCTGAACTTACCAGACTGTTCTAACTGCTCTTTCATTTGCCTCTACGATTTGTTTCTATGTAGGAACAATAGATATAAGAGTAACTTCCCAAGAGTAGCATTCTGGATGAATTCTGTGCCAAAGTTTGTATTCATCACCTTAACATTTTCTTTTTAAAAACTCTTTTACGCTGCTATTATTTAGAGCATTAATGTAGAATACACAAGTGACACAAATGGAAAGAAGCCTTTTTTAGGATCCCCTTAATCTCAGAAACAAAATATTACTATTTGAAAAACGTGAACGTATAAGATATGAAACTTGTTTTGCTCACAATGGTAAACAAAGGCAAGCTGATGGCCTGTGAAACTTTGTTTCCTGTGCAACTGTATATCGTGTTTAATGTACACACTAAACATTACATCCTTTTTTATTCCATGCATTGTTAGTACGACTAAATCTAAAGTGACTTTAATGTAATAACACTAAAACATATATGAAAACTACAGCAGAGAAGGAGCCATCATGGCCCACTGTATGCAAATGCATGAATTCTCAGGAGAAGACATCAGTGTGTGTTTTAACTAATATCTCAACAGCAGGTTCTATTGTTAGATTACAGGACACAGTGGTCTATCCAGTAGGCATCTAAGAGTACAGATCAATACGCATTAGTAGTTTAAAAGAGACTTCAAGGCGTGTGTTTCATGCACCATATGGCGATATTGTTAAAAAAGGGACTACTTATGCTGTTCCATTGGACCATGTGAAGCTGTACATGTTTGCAGGATGTGGTTTATTTATTGATGGGTGAGAGGGTTTTGAAAGCCAGACAGAGCATTCTAGCTGGTGTCTTTTATATGTGGAGGTGTCTGACAACACACGAGTTACTGCAAACAACAACAAAGTGAATGGCATTGATTTTCCAACTAAAATGGACAAAATGTGAGGAGTGTGAGAGCAGAGGTGGCGGGGGGGGGGGGGGTTGAGAGTGGTGGTTTCTCTGGTGAGTGCAGGAAATGGGTGCAGATGACAAAAATGGCTGAAAAAAATGAACACGTTAGATAAACACGGAAAGACAGTTCGAAGAGCCGAGGAAAGGCTGCAGCTGGATTGTTTGAGGCAGGAATCAATACGAGTGATTCAGCTGAAGCGTGGCCAAAGAGATGGCTGGACTGGAGAGAAAGCACACTGATGCTCAAAGTAGCTGCAGAGATGTTGAGCAGTAGGGCTATCTGTCGATGAAGTGTATGTGTTGAATGTGTGTGTGTGTGGTGGACATGGAGAGGTGGCCTATGAGGCCTCACCTCTCCAGTGGAGTGGTAAATCAGCCATCAGCCATGTGACGGGCTCAGTGCCCCCTGCTCTGCCCAATGAGACATGACCCTCTCAGCCCCCTCCTCAACGGAGCTTTGATATCCCTCCTCGCTCCACTGACCAACCGATGGGAGGGGGCGCACCCGCAGCATTCCTCCAAACCAGCCGAACGGAGCAGCTGAATATATCCCATCATGCAACAAAAGCCCAGAGGAGCTGCATTGGCCTTTGTAAGGGGGGAGGGAGGCGTGATGTTCACTCGGCCCCCCCGGCCTCCTGAACTGATAGAGCTGGCTGAAACCGCTGCTGACCCGGCAGGAGTCAACAACTGCTTCCTGCCTGCTGGCAGTAGCGTAGCCGGCAGTGAGGATAAACTGATTGCACCATAGGGCGCACTGACCTGGCTCCAGTCCAGCACCTGACAAAATGTCTGACTGCAACCCTCTCAGACACAATACGCCTGTCACAACAACAACAGCAGCACAGCGTCATAGGTTCAGTCCAAACAGACACTGAAGGGGTACATGCCACAAGAGAAATATGACAGCAAGAAATCTCAATGTGTTTCTGTTAAAGTGCTGTGAAATTACCTTAAAGGTCAGTTTACCAGTCAAGAAGAATTCAACTCAACTTTTAATTTAACTCAACTTCTAAAAAGTTGTCTTCTCTGGCTCTAGAGGAGCTTCGCCAAGTCTGGAGAAAAAGGGCCGAACAAAGTTCCACTGCTGAGGCTGGTGTTACAAAGATACTTTAGACCGGTGTAAAGCACTAGTGTCTGTAGTCTAATACAAGTTCAACTATTTCCCAGAAATAAAGACTGACTTATTTGATGTCTACAAAGGTAGCCCTCCTACACCCAAGCTAACTCTGAACTAAGAGCCATGTCATGTTATTATGGCTCATCATTTGTGTTTTTTTTTAACAATCTTGTGAAGCAAGCAACAGCAAAAGAAACAGTATTTAGAGAGTATGGTAAATATACAGCAGTGAGGTCATCATCAGTCGTTTCTGTAACGTTGCTGAGCTTGACCGACGAGTTAGCCGCAGCGCTGCTACAGGTCTGAACTGTGCTCAGGTTTGATGCTACAGAGCATTGGGAGTGTTTGGAACAAAGGTGTGCAGGCTGTCCACTGACAGAGATATAAAGAACAATATTCCGTCAGCATTTTGATACTTTACCTAACTGAGGCTGATCCTAGATCTACTGAGTCAAGTTTTGTAGTTCACAATAACCTGCATGGCTATAATCACAGAGTAAAAGTCCCTTTTCTCCTAGAGTTATATAAATGATTTGGCAAATGTTATTGTATAATGTTGCATTGACAGTTATTGCACCTGCAATGTCAGCAATGTCAGCTCCATGTGACAGAGCTGACGGAGTCGGCAACGCAGACAGTGTTGGCTTTTGCAGTATCTATGGCATCAGCATCAGAGAGGAGCCACCGGAGTGTGACTCTCTGGAGGCACAGGAGCAGGCTGCATATGTTCTGCCTCCGACACCTAATGCCACCGGCTGCACAGAGCGCAAACACTGCCTCCGCCTCGGCACAGTCCTCTGGGACGCCGACTCGCTGTTGCACTCACACAAACTCAGCTTGCATCACTTCAGGACCGAAGTAAACCAAAACCCAGCCTAAGAGACGGGGATTAAGGAACTGACTTGGCCTAGCCAGGTGGAGATGAGACTCCTCAGAAGATTAAAAGCTTGAATTAAGAGTGCAGGGCAAGATCTGTCTCTGTGTGAACTGGAACTGATCTGCATTGCAAAAGTGGTAATAATTTCATGAACAGTCAGATTGCTTAATCTCCATGGATGAAACAAGCAATTCAGACTAAAATACATGTGTTCCTCCGGCTCTTAAGGGGAATCTGAGTTCAGAAAGTGTAGCTCCTCAACAAGAGCAAGGAGCTGACAACCCCAGTTCCCTCATGTGTTGTGATGTGATTGTACTGGTCAGCTCTGAGGGTTGAATGTGAATTTAGATCTGAAATAATATTTCTTCTTAAATAAAAGTCATCTCTGCAAATGACTTTGGTTTCCCAGCCCACATCTTCACTGTTTGATCCGCCGTCAGTGCTCTCATCAACCTTGTTGAGCATTTGTTTTCAGGATGAAGCTTTGATAAACCAACTGTATACCTGCCCAGCACCAAACAGCAGACAGACACATCCAACAGCTTCAGCTGGACACTGTGGAGCATTTAGCAGCTAAAAGCAGAGGGAATCTTTGATTCCTCAGGTGGAATGAAGGCTCAATGTTGCGCTGCGTCTACTGGGGGTAAATATGTCATTGTTCATCACATCATATGTTCATGTTATGATTACAGCTTGTAGCGCTGCCCTCACGTGATCATATAAAGCTTGGTGAAAGTTCAGGCAGGAAGACTCTCTCTCTCTCTCTCTCTCTCTCTCTCTCTCTCTCTCTCTCTCTCCAGTTTCTACTCTACCAGCTGACTGTGGGCATTTAGTCTAAGTTAAACCAACCAGATTGTGCCCCAATATCCCAAAGACAATCATACCATTGCTGTCAAACTTTAAATGAAATACTGTTCTCCTCTTTGCTGTCAGTTGTCATTTCACTACGAACAGACAATCTCAACTCGTCAAATACTGGCACTTGTTCAGGGTCCCTCCACAATAGATGGTCAGAGCAACTTAAGTAGTATAACGTGTGTGGTGGGACTTTCACCCAGAAGACTTCTGTTTGTTTCCCTTGTGAAAGTAAAAGTCATTGTTGACTTATTTTGTCACGTGAGTTGTTAGTCAAGTTAACGTTCTTTTTCTAAACCTAACTTCCTTGGAAGACGGAGGTTTATTTTGAAAAGACACCATGCATGTTAGGAGCGTTTAATGGCACAACATTCCTGACACGTCTCACACTGATGCTAGAAGAATATAGAGTGTCATAGTTTGAAGCATAGGGCCACTGACCAAGCGTCTGTATTTGACGAGTTGTGAGATAGGATATGTTGGAACCATCTCCTCCCCATTTACTTTCAGTCTTCATCACATCAGAAGTTCTGCTCCACGTCCCAGCATCCAGATCTTCAGCTAACTCCTCAGCTCTCCACCACCTCCACTAGAATATTCCTGTACGAAGCATGGCAGAGCCACCCCCTAAATATAAATGCATCAAGATGGGATCTAATCGCTAAAGACTCCCCACAATTCTAACTAAATTGCACACCATGTAACAAATGAGTTTGCTCAATCTAAATGATGTCTGTCCTGATTGGAATGAGTAATGCTGCTTTAAGAATCATTCACTCTCTATGACACTCTTCAGCAAATGGAACTTATTAAGGGATGAAAGTTGTATGTTTGGGTATGTTCTGTACTAAACAGAACATATCAAGGAGGACATCCACATGTGACGCCAGAAACCATCTTTGAACCGAGCCGGAGGTAACCATCTCTCGCTGTATGTCACGTTCTGTTCTTAGGTCATATGATGATGCCTGAGCCCATTCCATTTGCTGAAGAACTCTGAAGAAAAAAGCATCATTTTATAATCACTAATCACCAGATAAAGCACGAACAATTCTTTCTTAAATGCTCTGGAACAACCGCAGATCTCTAGGTTCCTACAGGCATACATGTATCAGTGTCCTGCCCACAAAGAATAGATGGTAATAATCACTTAACCAATGCATGTCAAAAGTAATTCCCTAAATGGGGGTAATTGGATGAATTTCTGTGGCAATGCAAATAAAGGCTAATTGCCACTTCCACTCCAGGCCACCGTGAAACCCTCCACCGACTGGAAAAGAAGAAAACGGCCCGTGTCTACGCCGTGAGGCTCCCTTCAACATACAACCACCTTCATTCCTATTCATAGTGCACTCGCATATCTTAAACGGCTCATTTGAATTGGTTCACTGCCAGGGGAGTCTCTCTCCCTCTTAACAAACAAACACGATGACAATATTGTGAGTCAAGCTGTTGTTTGTTAGTGGGCAGCGAGATGACGGCGGCTCTGTGACTCCCACATCACAAACCAGTGTGTAGTGACCTGACCTGCTGCTAAAGGAGTGTGTGAGGATGCTGAGGATGGGGAAGGAGACATCAAACCCGGGCAGATGGAATGAAACAATGGCACAATGCAGCACGTCTGTGACAGGCTGCACCGGCTGATCAAGGCAACAGCAATTTACTGGCGATGAGAGATCTTACAAAACACCAAATGTTACCAAATAAAAGAGCTTTGCTTTTAAAATGACTATAATTTGTCTCCTGACGGGATCTATATTTCTTCGTCTTATTATCTCCTCTAGCAACAGTGACTGTCTTTTATTTCTACAGAGATATTGTTCTTTATTAAGTGAAACACAGAACATTACTCAGTGACATGTCAACTCCTGCAAGTTACTATGTAGGATATGTTGTCTACATCCACTTAGCTAATGAAGACAGTCACAGCGCTGTAGATTCCAGGGCAGATCAAACAGTACTGTGTTGATATGGGAAACATAGGAAGACTAGTCTCCACCAACTCTGTTGTATCATAATCCCTGTTCCCTCAGCCTGATTAAAACATTTCAACAAGAGCCTGGGCTGCCTACCGTGGTAGTGCCGTAGAGAGGCTTGGCGTAGAAATATCACAGCTCCCTCATTAGTGAGAGGGGATTTGATTTGGAATATCTCACCGAGCACTTTGAGAGAAGCGGCTGTATTTACATTTAAAAGATCCAAAGTGGCCATCTGAAGCTAGCTACCTCTTCCCTTAATTGCTGGCTTCAGTTGTCCATGAATACATCCACTTTATTACTGGCTCTCATTACTGGACGGCACTGAGGAAAGTCCCCCCCCCACCACCACCACCACACACACACACACACACACACACACACACACACACACACACACACGCACACACACACACTACCCTCCACCTCTCTCTGTCTCCCTCTCTAGCAGGGCAGGACCACATCAGAGATCTCCCAGTGGCCAAAAGACACAAACAATTGAGAGGGATTAGACTGTAATCCTGTTTTTACTTTCATCTGCCACATATTCAAAGGAGAAGCTCAGTGAAGCATGGGATTCTTGGAGGCTGTGCTCCATGGAAAACTAAATAATAATGCAGTACTAGGATGGGGATTACAAGTTAGAAATGACAAGAGGACAATGAGTTTGACAACAGATGTAGATTCAGCCTATACTGGATACATCGCTGCCCAGTTGATTCAGACAGAGAAGGATTCTGTGGAAAGTGAACAATGCAAGGTGATCAAGTTCAACATCAACCATGAGGGTTTTCACTTTCTCAGTACACATCTTACCTATACATGCCATATATTATTTTCAGAAATTCAGAAAAGCCATAGAACACTTGGTTTAGGACAGCTACGCTGAACTGCAGTGTCTTAACTTCCCAGAAGAGGATGCAATGTGGGACAACTGGGACAACAGCTTCTTCAGACGATTCAACCACATTGATGGTGAAATGCGAGCTACTCTAACTCTGATGTAAATTTAGAATAAACCACTCTGTCATGTTCTCTTTGTTTTTTACACATTTATTCCATGTCATAATTTTGTCCATGTCTGTACTAATGTAACTCAATGCAACCTCCGCTAACAGCAGCCGGTGGGCAACACAGTCCTTCATGGCTGAATAACAGAATAACAGCTAACTCTGACTAGATCTCCTCCTGCAGATTTCAACACAGATTTGTGGTTCACAATGTAGCATCAGGGGAAGTAGGGTGGATGGGAGTGTGTGCAGTACGGATTGGGCAGGATCAGGTACATGTGTTGTTGTTGTTCCTGTATAGCAGAAATGAGCTGATAAATGATATGATAACATGATATCACATTGGTGCATGGACTCTCTACCTTGTCGATACCTGCTCCAGGATGCTAGGCTGTATCTGATACTGGTATCAGAACAACTAGTCTGTACATATAAGATCTCAAAGCACACAGAGACCATGCTATCGTACAGCGCTACAATATACGCCTTCAATTTACCTTGAGCCAAAACAATTATTGGTACCAGATTTTGACCCAACTTCACATAATATCCAATGCCTGGAATGTTATGGAGACATTTATCACTGGTCATTTACCAGAGGGCCTCCAGAGAAATGGATGCTTTCACTGGGTATGATGATAGAGGCTGAAAGTAGGCCTTCATACATCAGATATACAAGAAGGAATCATTTCGATAAATCAACAACATACTTACTCCTCCTGCCATCCACTGGTAGATCTAAAATGCATGCTGGGATACTGTCTACGACAAGTTCACACAAGTCAGATCTCAAAGCATCTTCAATAAAGTGGACTGCAATTGTCTAATGCAAACTTTAAATCGGGACCTTGACTGATAACCTTTCACAGGTGTTGGTCTAAAAATGGAGTTTTACTTCTTCAGACTTTTTCCTTTTCCATACAACTTCTTCTTCTTCTTCTTCTTCTTCTTCTTCTTCTTCTTCTTCTTCTTCTTCTTCTTCT